>NC_060138.1:45639015-45942045 GCF_021461385.2 Schistocerca piceifrons
GAGGGTTAAAAGCTGTGAGCTATGTGGGGAAATAAACCTTGCATTACTGCGCAACTTTTCCACCAGTTATCCAGTCTAGCTTACCAATTTCCTAACCAGACTAACATTAATTATAATCTTTTAGTACTCATCTTACGATAACCGGTGATATATATATAAAAAGACAATTTAAATAAAAAGAAATAAATCAGTTTATATTTGGACATTTATTTTAACATTGATCATTGTTCCGTTAAAATTTCAGCATATCAAACTTGATTCCTAACTAAACTGGTGCCTTATTTAGGATTGTGAAAATGTGAGTTTGTAATCTTACGGAACACATCAAATATGGAGCCAAGATTGGGAGACTACGTACAACACTGCATTCATAAAATAACACACGAAGAACGTTGAAACATATCCAAGAGGAAATTAACCACAACCAACCGATTCAATTTTAACCCAAAGAAGTTACGTTGGTAGCGCAATCCTGTCCGTCATGAAATTACCACACACTGGTATACTAAATTCATACTAACTCTCTGTGAAATCTTCCCGAAAAGAATAGCTGAGGGCTACTTTGATGCTTACACCACATGCTTCACGTGCTCAACTTGGTTTACACAAAGCGTGTAACTCCACAATAATTTTGATAATTAAAATAAATTAGATCGAAAACCAATTTACAAAAGAAAAACCTCGAACTGGTTACTAACGTCTTACTATTAACCTGATGGGTCAAACAGTTGTATAAGCACGTGGTACTGGTCTCACAAAGTACACCCCACGTGGGCTGAACATAAAGAAAAGTTGCAATATTGAAAAATATTGTAAAGACGAGACGTTATAATCTCACGCACATTCGCATTTAAGATTGATGATCTTAGTTAGAGTTACTGATCAACACGTGGTTCCACTTTTCTCACAAAGTAGTGACAAAGCAACTACTGGAAGATATTCTGAACTGTACACTCGAATCACACTGCGTTGCAATTTAAGATAACATTAGATATTTTAGAGATAAACCTGAAATAAAGGTGATTAAATTTTCAGTTAGGCTGAACTTAAGAAATCCATTGTCCTACGGACTTAGCAGACACGCGCTTAGCCGGAGATCTTACCACTTCAGACGCTCGCCACGGACAGACTGCCCTGGTCCCTTCCTGAGGGTGGCTCACAAATACAAACGGAAGTGGCCAGAGGGGCAGCTTCCTATACCAACATGACAAGAGACGGACAGGACTATACTAAGGATAGAAACCTCTTTGCTTTTAGAAAGCGTAGCTACCTGTTCCGACGTTGGTCCTACTGTTCTCTAGCAGACAGGCTTGTCTGCTACCCTCAAGCATGCAACGAGAAATACATTTGCTCAGTCATCCTCTCACACAGAAGGGAAGGGGGATGACAGTATCTTATCATATACAGTATATAAAAGAAAGTGGATGTAGGTTCCGTATGAGACTGTGTGAGATGAATTACGTATATACTGTGTTTTAAAGTGTAGTAGTGCGACAGATCGTTCTTGTTTATGTGTAAAAGTAACACGTTCCACTGCTTAGTCTCCTCCTAGATAGTCAGAAACGCCACAGTAAATTTAGAAGAGGAATTTATGCCGTAAATGACAACAGATTTAAGAAATTAACATGAAAGGAATCCAACAGAGACCTTTCAACGTTAACAAAAGTGGTTCTTTCTTAAATCACTGGAAAGTTAAAATTGTGTTTACGAAATAGCCGACGAAGCCGGTGACGTAACAGCGAGAGGATACTGAAAATCACGGGCAGCGGGCATGCGACGTAGTTTAGGAGGCTATCGCACGCCAATTTGAGGCGGCTTCCCGTCGGCGAACAAATTTTATGTACTCAACAAATTTATAGATTTTACGCAACAGTTAAAGTTTAGTAAGTGTTTCTGCCATGGCATCTGATGATGCTGGTGGTGCATGAAATAATGTTGTTGGTGGTGAGATGTGAGCATGACAGTGGGGCCCTGTGAAAATGCAGGAAGCAACTAACAATGTCGTATGGTGTGGTAGCGGGAGGAAAGTGTAAGGATGGACTGAGTTGTAGCGCTGTTCACTGGAGTTGGAAGAAAGAATTTATCTCGGGGCGAATTCCACCATATGGTACTGTAAGTTGTTTAAAGCTCCGACGGGAGAGGATGCATAAGGCATGGACACGTGCGCAAGATGTCATGTGGATGTAGCGGCATAGTATGACACCTGAACTGGTGATTAGTGGGTAGGATATTGGATGCAGGCACACCATTTCAATTTTATACACAAACGGCGTTCTGCTAGCTGTGCTACAATGGCGTCCTCTGGCGGACTAAATTTAAAGCATTACGTAGGCCTATTATATCCCCTGGTGGTATATGCTGTCATCGTTCCACCATTTACATTGTCTTTCATTGCGTTCTGTATTTTTTTCCGTCAGTTTACGTTCTGGCGAAACACTGTATTGCGGGGAGCAATTTCAACTGAACTTTCTATACCTGAGTGTTGGTGATATATCTGGAGCAACTGTGAAATAAGAAACGCTTGGTATTCATAGGGATGGATATGGAAAATGGGAAAAAGATGAAATGTTAAATTAGGAATAACTCCAGAACAGCTAGGTCAGTTATAGAACAAACTTCCATTTGCCTAATGTAGAAAGATGACAATGGATAATGAACACTTTCCAAACCAATAAGCCGGCTAGGGTTGGAAACTAGCTGATATGGAAAATTATATGGAAACAACACCTATTAGTGTCGAATCTAGAGTTTTTCGGGTCGTCAGGTTGACTGGTGACAGTCGCTATAGTGTAACACCTGTGAGATGTCTGTGGAAATGAGGATGGAAACGTTACAAGACTAAAAAATGAATGATATTTACCACTATTATAGTTTAACTCGCGGGTTTCTTCATCACTGGACTGGTTGATAAGTGTCTTCACAACGTTGGACCCCTTGAAGTTGGCGTTGGAGGGGAGGAGAGTGATATATCAAAATAACTGAAGGAGACAGATTGCTAGCACTCTCAGTACGTTCAGCTTCACGTTGGTCGGAGAGATCGTATGGAAAACACAGGAACTACTGACTTTTTTTTTTTTAATAAATACAACTCTGTGGAATTTTCTAGTAGCACAAAACGCAGAGGTAATAATTTTCACACTGTATGTAAGCGTTAGGATTTTTTTTAGAAAACCACAGTAATCTACGGAACTTTCTAGAAGGAACTGGTTTTACATGATAGATTCTACGTCTAACAGAAGGTACTACGCATCGACAGGAAGTCAACCGGTCTTCAATACAGCACAGGGTTTGATACCCAATACGCAGCTTCTAAGAACATAAATCCCCATTCAAACGTGCCTTTAAGTACCCTCGTGACATACTACTGACGAAAGTTTTTACAGCGGTCTCGCATAACGTTTAGTAAGTGCGCAGGCGCTCTCATTGTTCACAGTCCCTCGCATTCTTTGCGATTGTTGATCCGTAAGTGGCCGTTCATGGTTGCCATTGTCTCCCAAAAATTTTGGAAAGAGCAGCCAACGCTTTCAGCGGCAAACACTGCCAAGCGGGACGGGACGGAGGCCGGCGCTCTCTTTTGTTTCGTTTTGTTTTCTTTTGTCCTATTGTTTCCCAACAAGCAGCTGAGTCAGTTTCAGAGCCTTTCGTAAGAAGCAAACGTGGCTATAAACAGACTATGCACTTTAGAAAGCTGTTCATTGGAAACTTTCAGGTTTTGGACAACATTCACTTAATTGTTGCAAGTGAGATTATTTAGGAAAAGATTTGCGATTTAGCTCCAAAATGTTCAAATATGTGCGACATCTTATGGGACTTAACTGCTAAGGTCATCAGTCCCTAAGCTTTCACACTACTTAACCTAAATTAGCCTAGGGAGAAACATGTACACACACACACACACACACACACACACACACACACACACATGCCCGAGGGAGGACTCGAACCTCCGCCGGGACCAGCCGCACAGTCCATGACTGCAGCCCCCTAGACCGCTCAGCTAATCCCGCGCGGCGCGTGTTGCTAACGTGACAATGAACTCAAAGACGATTGGAAATACGAAGATGTTTGACGAAATTTCTCTTCGAAATGATGACACACGGGGTTACTGATTTGCTGCATCTATAACATGAATTACGTGCTGCATGGTGTAAACGAAACGGAAGAACCTATTTTGTCGAATATTAATCGCTCTATGTAGGTCTCCCCGAGTCTTTCATCTGCGGTTTCATATTAGGTACGAGTACTGGTATCAACGAAATTATGTTAGCTTTGTTACCTTTAACCAGTGCATTTTCTTTGATGTTTCCAGATTTCCAAATACTGTTGCAGATCAGCCGCCATAGAAAAGATATATTCTGTAGGAGAATGGCTTTGCCGTATGTAAAGGGTTGTGTCCAACGTAAATGTTATAGTAGGGACGAAAGTAGCATTCAAATAATCAGTCACTGCCTAATAATGGAGCTCCATGATACTTGGATATTACACCGCAGCAGACGATGCAGGAAACTACATCTACATCGATACTCCAAAAGCCACCCTGTACCATTACCAATCATTTCCTTTCCTGTTCCACTTGCAAATAGAGTTAGGAAGAAACTAATGTCTGTAAGCTTCCGTATGAGCCCTAATTTCTCAAATTTCTCATATCTTCTCGGTCCTTATGCGCAATGTATGTTGGCGGCAGTAGAATCGTTCCGCAATCAGAATCAAATGCCGGGTCCCTAAATTTTATCACTGGTCTTCATCGAGAAGAACGTCGCCTTCCCTCCAGGAATTCCCATTTGAGTTTCCGAAGTATCTCAGTAACACTTCCGTGCCGGACTCTGTGGCCGAGCGGTTCTAGGCACTTCTGTCTGGAGCCGCGCTGCTGCTACGGTCGCAGGTTCGAATCCTGCCTCGGGAATGGATTTGTGATTTTCCTTAGGTTAGTTAGGATTACGTAGTTCTACGTCTAGGGGACTGACGACCTCAGATATTAACTCCCATAGTGCTTAGACCCATTTGAACCATTGTTTGAACACTTATGTGTTGTTCTAAGCTACCGGTAACACACCCAGCAGCCTGGCTCTGAAATGTTTCAGTGTCTTCCTGTAAACCGACCAGGTATGGATCCCAAACACTCTAGCAGTACTCATGAATAGGTTGAATCTGCGTCCCATTTGCGGTCTCATATACGTGTACATGTACTTGGATACTGTGCAAATCACATTTAAGTGCGTGACAGAGGGTGCATCGAACCACCTTCACAATTCTCCATTCTTCCAATCTCGTATAGCACGCGGAAAAAATGAACACCAATATCTTTCCGTACGAGCTCTGATTTCCATTATTTTATCGTGGTGATCGTTCCTCCCTATGTAGGTCGGTGTCAACAAAATATTTTCACATTCGGAGGAGAAAGTTGGTGATTGGAGTTTCGTAAGAAGATTCTATCGCAACGACAAACGCCTTTCTTTTAATGATTTCCAGCCCAAATCCTGTATCATTTCTGTGACACTCCAATATTTCGCGATAATACAAAACGTGCTGCCTCTCTTTGAAATTTTTTGACGTACTCCGCCAGTTCTACCTGGTAAGGATCCCACGCTGCGCAGCAGTATTCTAAAAGAGGACGGACAAGCGTAGTGTAGGCAGTCTCCTTAGTAGGTCTGTTACATTTCCTAAGTGTCCTGCCAATAAAACGCAGTCTCCGGTTAGCCTTCCCCACAACATTTTCTAAGTGTTCCTTTCAATTTAAGTTCTTCGTAATTGTAATAGATTAGACTGATTTATCGTGTAACCGAAGTTCAACGAGTTCCTTTTAGCACTCATGTGGATGACCTCACACTTTTCGTTATTTGGGGTCAACTTTCACTTTTCGCACCATTCAGATATCTTTTCTAAATCATTGTGCAGTTTGTTTTGATCTTCTGATGACTTTATTAGTCAATAAACGACAGCGTCATGTGCAAACAACCTAAGACGGCTGCTCAGATTGTCACCCAAATCGTTTATATACGTCAGGAACAGCAAAGGGCCCATAACACTACCTTGGGGAACGTCAGAAACCACTTCTGTTTTACTCGATGACTTTCCGTCAGTTACTACGAATTGTGACCTCTCTGACAGCAAATCACAAATCCATTCACATAACGGAGACTATATTCCATAAGCACGCAATTTCACTTCGTGCCGCTTGTGTGGTACAGTGTCAAAAGCCATCCGGAAATCCGGAAATACATAATCGATCTGAAATCCTATGTCAATAGCACTCAACACTTCATGTGAATAAAGACCTAGTTGTGTTTCACAGGAACGGTATTCTCTAAAACTATGTTGACTGTGTGTCAATAGACCGTTTTCTTCGAGGTCATTCATAATGTTGGAACACAATATATGCTCTAATAGATTGTCAAGTATAGAGCTAATGCAGCAGCGTACTCCGAAAGGAACCTAATTGGTATACAGTCTGGACCAGAAAACTTGCTTTTATTAAGTGATTTAAGTTTCTTCACTATTCAGAGGATATTTACTTCTACATTACTCACGTTGGCAGCTGGAATATTTACTTCGTCTTCTTTTGTGAAGGCATTTCGGAATGCGTGTTTAGTAACTCTACCTTAGCAGCACTGTCTTCGATGGTATCACCATTGCTGTCGCGCAGAGAAGGCATTGATTGTTTCTTGCCGCTAACATACTTCACATACTACCAGAATTTCTTTGGATTTTCTGCCAGGTTTTGAGACGAAGTTTCGTTGTGGAAACTGTTATAAGCATCTCGCATTTTAGTGCGCGCTAAATTTCGAGTTTCTGTAAAAGATTGCCAATCTTGGGGATTCTGCGTCTGTTTAAATTTGGCATATTTGTTTCGTTGTTACTGCAACAGTGTACTAACCCTTTTCGTGTACCAAGGAGGATCAGCTCCGTCGTTTGTTGATTTGTTTGGTATAAATCTCTCAATTGCTTCCAATACTATTTCTTTGAATCCAAGCCACATCTGGTCTAGGCTTATATTATTAATTTGGAATGAGTGGAGATTGTCTCTCAGGAAGGCGTCAAGTGAGTTTTTATCTGCTTTTTTGAATAGGTATATTTTTCGTTTATTTTTCGAGGACTTGTGGATTAGAATATTCAATCTCTCAACGACAACCCTGTCTTCACTAATCCCTGAATCGGGTTTTGATGCTCGTTATTAACTCAGGATTATTTGTTGCTAAGAGGTCAAGTGTGTTTTCACAACCGTTTACTATTCGCGTGGGCTCATGAACTAACTGCTCGAAATAATTTTCAGAGAATGCGTTTAGCACAATTTCGGAAGATATTTCATGCGTACCTCCGGAATTAAACACGTATTTTCGCCAACATATCGAGGGTAAATTAAGGTCACCACCAGCTATAATCGTATGAGTCGGGTACATGTTTGAAATCAAACTCAAGTTTTCTTTGAACCTTTCAGCAACTATATCATCTGAATTGGGAGGTCGGTAAAAGGATCGAATTGTTATTTTATTCCGGTTGCCAACAATGGCCTCTGCCCATACTAACCCACAGGAAGTATCTACTTCAATTTCGCGACAAGGTAAATCACTTCTGACGGCAACAAACACTCCACCGCCTACCGCGTTTAGCCTATCTTTTCGGAACACCGTTAGGTTCTTAGCAAAAATTTCGGCTGAGCTTATATCCGGCTTTAGCCAGCTTTCAGTGCCTATAACGATTTGAGTATCAGTACTTTCTATTAGCGGTTGGAGCTCTGGTACTTTCTCAACACAGCTACGACGATTTACAACGGTTATAGCAATGGTTCCTGTATCTACGTTTTTCCTGTGTTCATCCTGCACCCTTTGTGACTGAAGCCCTTCTTGTGCTTTCCCGAGACCCTCTAACATAAAAAACCGCCCAGTACAAGCCACAGATGAACTACACATTCCTAAGTTTCTCCCAATAAACGCTAGTCGCCCATTCAGTTGCCTGCCTCATTCCTCACATCTTCGTTCCATTTCATATCACTAGCCGGCCGGAGAGACCGAGAGGTTCTAGGCCCTTCAGTCTGGAACCGCGCGATCGCTACGGTCGCAGGTTCGAATCCTGCCTCGGGCATGGATGTGTGTAATGTCCTTAGGTTAGTTAGGTTTAAGTAGTTCTAAGTCTAGGGGACTGATGACTCAGAAGTTAAGTCCCATAGCGCTCAGAGCCATTTGAACCATTTTTCAAATCACTCTGCAACGTTACACCCAGATATTTCAACGAAGTGACTGTGTCAAGCAGGACGCTAGTAAACTTTAGATTTTTCCCTATTTACAGCTAGCTGCGATTCGCCACGCCAATTAGAAATTTTGTCTAAGACATCTTGTATCCTCCTACAGTTAGTCAGCTTAGACACTTTGCTGCAACTCATAGCCTCATCAGCAAACAACAGGAGATTGCTGCCCACCCTATCCACCAGATCATTTATGTATACAGAGAACAACAGCGGTCCTATCACACTTCCCTGTGGGACTCGTGACGCTACACTTGTCTCTGATGAACACTCGCCGTCGAGGACATCATACCGGGTCCTGTAACTTCAAAAGTCTTCTAACCAGCTATTCCATATACTCGTACCTTCGTTAACAGCCTGCCTGTGAGAAAAGGGCAGACGAATTTCGCACGAGCGATGCCTTCTAAAACCATGCCGAGTCGTTGACATAATCTTCCTATTATTTTGTTGCCGGCAGCCGATGTGGCAACCCCGTAGCGGCAACTGAGAGAGTCAGCTGTCAATTAGTTTTAATGGGGCTATAATTAACGAAAGACAAAGAAAGTGACTGAGCTGCTTGTTGAGAAACAATGAGGGAAGATAAAACAAAGCAAGAATGCTCGGCAGTGATTGCGTGCATATCATTTTGTTACACTGTTTATATCACATCCAGGGGCATCACCAACACTAAATTACTGGGAAGGGAGGAGGGGGGGGGGCGGGCGATTCAATAGACAGAGTACAGATTATAGGATATTCTGAACACGCGATCCCCTCGAGATAACTGAAAACATTACTATCCAAAACCTCTTTTTGAAGCGTTTTGGATGCCTTCGATCATAGATTTCAATGGCACTTAAAACTTCTAAAACATCCCAATTTAATACTGAATTAAACAAATTTTGTGATTACCGAGTATAAAAAATTTATATAATATTAACATTTAAATTTATCGTCTGTGAGTTCATGATTATTGAGTATTATGTCCCAATCATCCGTGACCACTATTTCAAATCGAATCACTTTTCGAACTACATATAAAATTAGTTGATGCAAAATTTCGGATCAGTCGGTTCAGTGAAACACTGACGGACAATTACCTCTACATTTCTAAATACTGTATTAGTCAGATTATTAAACAAAGTAAATTAATAAAGTGAATATAATCACATCCATATCAAACAAGTGCATGGGACTGGAACAAAGAGGCTAACGTCGATAGAGGGTTCCAGACGTATATGAACTCATCAACAATGTAAATAAATAACTGAATGCAAGTGCAGGACCAGTAGCCGAAGCGCCCACCTGGATAGCACGATACGGAAGTCACTAGTGCAGACGGCCCAAAAGCCAACGTCCGAAGCGGGTGAGCTAGGAACCAATGAGATGGGGAACAGGAGCAGATAGCCGCAAAGGAGCGGCAAACGGAGACTGACTGGTGCGTTCGTTGAGGCAAGAGTGGTTCACAAGATGGGTACAAAACAGAACTACAAGTATACTAATACATTTAGTAACATATAAACATAAGTATTCCACAAAGTTGCATAAAAGCCAACGAGGCAGTGTGCAACACAACAAGGTGTTCGATAAAAATACAACCAAAATACCGGATACTGAAAGTCCAGAAAAATCTATTCAAAAATTAAACAGTTAGCACCATGCTGTCTTATATGTGAACGTTGTTATTCCTGTTCTGTGTAATATTTTAAGCCTAACTAATTTACACTACTGGCCATTAAAATCGCTAAACCAGGAAGAAATTCACATGATAAATGGGTATTCATTGGACAAATATATTGTACTAGAACTGACAAGTGATTAGATTTTCACGCGATTTGGGTGCATACGTCATGAGAAATCTATACCCAGAACAACCACCTCTGGCTGTAATAACGGCCTTGATACGCCTGCGCATTGAGTCAAACGAGCTTGGATGGCATGTACAGGTACAGCTGTCCATGCAGCTTCAACACGATACCACAGTTCATCAAGAGTAGTGACTGGCGTATTGTGACGAACCAGTTGCTCGGCCACCACTGACCAGACGTTTTCAATTGGTGAGAGATCTGGATAATGTGCTGACCAGGACAGCAGTCGAACATTTTCTGTATCCAGAAAGGCCCATACAGGACCTGCAACATGCAGTCGTGCATTATCCTGCTGAAATGTAGGGTTTCGCAGGGATCAAATGAAGGGTAGAGCCACGGTTCGTAACACATTTGAAATGTAACGGCCACTGTTCAAAATACCGTCATTGCGAACAAGAGGTGACCGAGACGTGTAACCAACGGCACCCCATACCATCACGCCGGGTGATACGCCAGTATGGCGATGACGAATACACGCTTCCAATGTGCGTTCACCGCGATGTTGCCAAACACTGATGCGACCATCACGATGCTGTAAACAGAACCTGGATTCATCCGAAAAAATGGCGTTTTGCCATTCGTACAGCCAGGTTCGTCGTTGAGTACACCATCGCAGGCGCTCCTGTCTGTGATGCAGCGTCAAGGGTAACCGCAGCCATGGTCTCCGAGCTGATAGTCCATGGTGCTGCAAACGTGGTCGAACTGTTCGTGCAGATGGTTGTTGTCTTGCAAACGTCCCCATCTGTTGACTCAGGGATCGAGACGTGGCTGCACGAACCGTTACAGCCATGCAGATAAGATGCCTGTCATGTCGACTGCTAGTGATACGAGGCCTTTGGGATCCAGAATGGCATTCCGTATTACCCGCCTGAACCCACCGATTCCACATTCTGCTAATCGTCATTGGATCTCGACCATCGCAAGCAGCAATGTCGCGATACGATATACCGCAATCGCGGTAGGCTACAATCCGATCTTTAGCAAAGTCGGAAACGTGATGGTACGCATTTCTCCTCCTTACATGAGGCATCACAACAACGTTTCACCAGGCAATGCCGGTCAAATGCTGTTTGTGTATGAGAAATCGGTTGGAAACTTTCCTCATATCAGCGCGTTGTAGGTGTCGCCACCAGCGCCAACCATGTGTGATCGCTCCGAAAAGCTAATCATTTGCGTATCACCACAGCATCTTCTTCCTGTCGGTTAAATTTCGCGTCTGTAGCACGTTATCTTCGTGGTGTAGCAATTTTAATGGCCAGTAGTGTATATTGAGATTTTGTTTTGGCTCTTTAAGACGGGATTATATCGAGTACCGATCTCAACAGTTGGCATAATTCTCCTACCACACCTCATCCCTTGTTGTCCTACTGCTCAATTTTTGCATATACTTTTTTATGTGTGATGTGTACCCCGTGCTTTAGTTTATTTTATGCTAGATCTTTTTATTCTGGTGTACTCTTTCACGTTGGTTTTTATGCATTTTTGCCAAGTACTAATGTTTATATATAATTGTAGTTATTCTTATATTTCTATTTCTATTTTGTATCAATGTTATGAACAACACTTATATAAGTGGACAAACCAGTCAGTCCTCGTTTCCTGCTTGTCAGTTCCCCACCTCATTGGCTCCTCCATCAGTCGTTTCCGATGGCACCGTCAGCTGGTATCTGAGCCATCTGCACTGTAGTCTGATTAAAATTATTTGGCAGTTGGCGTTTGTCACTTGCTGCTACAGTGTTGCCACATCTACTGCCACCTACCGCTCTGTTATAGGTGACGAACACGGCAGGTGACTTCACAAATGCTGTTAATGTGTAATGCAGACTAATATTGAAAGCAGTCATCGTGAGATGTGACGGAAATGGGAGATGTTCCACCAACAGCGGATTTTAAATGATCAATGTCTGAACTGCAGCAGACAATGGATTTTGTACTCCTGAATTTAAACCCATGTCGTAAGCCAACAAAAACCTCGTGACATGCTACATATCCGAGAAAACGGAGATCAGTGTTCAGCAGAACTATAATCACGATCGCTTTTTTCGTGGCTTTTAAGGCTAACCTCCACCAGCAAACTCAAAACAGAAAAACCTTACAACATGTTTGTTTACAAAGCCATCATCAGCAGCGAAATTTAAGTTTCAGCGGTAAAAGCAAACAGTAATTTCTAGTTGTTACCGATTACCTGCAACTATTCTCACACATGATAAACGGGATGCTGCGTTACCAACTGATGAGCAGTCCTGGTTGGCAGTTGGTTGCAGATTATAGGTAACAGAAGCAAATATCAAAAGAAAAATTAATTGTAGGAAGAAAAATAATACGGTGATGAAAATGGCACAGCAAAGTGTTAGAACTAAAAAATTTCATTTAAAGCAATTAAACGAATAAAAACGCTAATCGAAGTCTTATGATTAGAGTTCGAAAAATGCAAAATTTCGCTACAATAGACGGGATTCGAACCTTCCACCTTCTGCACATCTGTTTTGTATACTAACCACTACGCCACTCCATTACACTGCAGTAGGCGCTTTTATATATGGCTCTGGCATCGTAGTTGCAACGATTAACTGACAGCCTTCAGAATTTTGGGTTCACACACTGTCATACGAAGCTTATCTAATGTAAGTCAATCTCTACGATTACAATAACTGTATAAATGACAAAATGGCTCTGAGCACTATGGGAATTAACATCTGAGGTCATCAGTCCCCTAGAACTTAGAACTAATTAAACCTAACTAACATAAGGACATCACACACATCCATGCCCGAGGCAGGATTCGAACCTGCGACCGTAGCAGCAGCGCGGTTCCGGGCTGACGCGCCTAGAACCGCTCGTCCACACCGGCCGGCTGTATAAATGACAGTGACTCGCGTCTTGTCTGGAAGGATCCGGTGGCGTTTGGCTAGTGCTGTATATGAAACGTGAGTACTTCGTTAGCATCGTTTGTGTGTGTGTGTGTGTGTGTGTGTGTGTGTGTGTGTGTGTGTGTGTGTGTGTGTTTGTTTTATCATGGTTTCAAGCACATCAATAAAGCCATACGAGGAGCTGGAAATGAACTAATGGTCGTGGCAGTTCGGCAATGGGGAACTGTTCGGGAGTGAGGTTGAGAGCTCTGGTTGCACGAAACCAGCTCCAACACATGAAGTGTCAACTATCAAGTAATTTTAATCCGACTATAGCCACTTCCATGTCGTGCCTTCCAGACGGCCCTGTGGTTAGTGGTTCTATACGTGATTCCAGTTACTTATTTATTTACGTTATTATTGAGTTCATTTCTGTTCAGAGCCCTCCCTCACTGGTAGCCTATTAGCTTCAGTCCCATGCGTTTGCCTGACATGGGCATTATCGCCATGACTGACTGGTCTAACTAACACACATTTATGTTTCCCTAATTATGTGAATGCACCACTTTTTACAACTTTACCTGTCATCTTGTACGTCGGTCCCAGAACAGTTATATGCTAATTGCCCTCCTCTTGTCCGCAGTTGGTGGCACCTGAAAATGAAGCTATAGGCTTCGAAACCGGTCGCGCAATAAATTAAAAAATTACTGAAAACTGAAGCGATTTTTTTAATTCTATTAATATGTTCCTCAAATGCTGATGTTCGCCTGATCAAATATTTTGTTCTTTATCGTTCATTTGTTTGTTTTCATTTGGTGCACGTCAATGTGGATGTACTGGAGTCAATTTGCAGCTCTACTTCAAAACTTGTTTAGTAATGTTCTTCAATGTCGTCTTGACGATTACGTGCACTAGATGTGTACAATGAAGTCAGTGAACCGAAAGTGCACATACAAAAATAGAACAATAAAGATTGAAATTTACAAAATTTTGATGGACGCTCGAACTCAAAACGTGAGTATTTCTCGTTATTTAATATAACTATGATGCATGTGTAACGAGTTAATCTTGTATGTGAACACTGCTTTTGTAGTTTCACTGTGTTCCAGTTGAATAGGGCTAAACGGACAAACCGCTAAAGCGGATATCATTTCAACACTCTAAGAAGACTATAGTGACATTCAAACTGCTTCATATGAATGTGAGAACGGGAAGAAAGTGGGGCGTTGCTACACACTGAATATATCGTATACGCGTACCCTAAGCCAAACCACAATTCATAATCTTTGCCTGTTGTACAGTTTCGTTGACGATTTTGAAACGGTCCACTGTGCTGCAGTCACTTTTATAGTTAGCTTGTTCCTTTACGCGAGTAAAGCGCCACGTTTCTTCTATCCAATTGGTGATAATTTTAGTGAATATTTTGTATATTGCGGATAGGAGGCTAACAGCTCTGTAGTGCTTTATGCGTTCTTTGTTTCCTTTCTCGTTAAGCAAAAAATTGCATCACTGGTTTGCTTAGGGGGAATTCTCTACACTCAAAGTCATTCTGTAACTAATTCTGCAAGTTACTTCTGCATTCCTTTTGGTCCAGCTTAAACAGTTTCTACTGTAACGCCCTCATGCCTACTGCATTCCCTTTCATATCGCGATCAACCTTCCACCCATCACCTAGCTTTACTTGCAGGATGATATTTTTAGTTTTAAGTATCTGTATATCCGATTCTACTCTTGCATTATACAAACATCTAATGAAATCCTTGGAAATTTTTTGTCTCTATTATTTTAAATTTATTTACAGTGGCATTTTCCGTTGTAACCAGTAAAGTGTGAAGTCAGAGTAAAAAAAAATTCTTAATTGTTTTCATCCTAGTCTTATTGTGTTCAATTGTTTCTGCTGTTGGATTTTCCCAGTATATCAGATCCTATCGAAGATTTTTCGAAATAGTATTGTCCAATGTAGCATATAGCATCATCTTCCTAAATGTTGCTTCAAATTTTCGCTTTCTCGCTAATAATTTTTCCCAAAGACGAATCCTCCTAACGTACCTTAATTAACTCAAAGTTCGATAGTACAGTTACGTCTACGTTTTACGATCTGCGATCTTATCGTTGTCGATAGTATTATCAGTCGAACGAAACGAATCTTCATCTGCGTACCCCTTTTTTCAGTATTTTATATACACTTCACAAGTATTTTCGGAAAGTAAATGTTAATATAGAAGGAGATGTAGATGCAGATGCAGATCTGGAGGGACATTCTCGCACTGCACTGCTGACGATAATGCCTAAGCCATCACTGTTTGTGGTACGTTGAGAGTCGCTTGTACACCGTCAGTAAGTTTGGCTACGCTACTAAGATTGAGAGGCTAGGGATTAGTGGTATTTTCGTAGAAAATCATGCAATAGATAGGTAGGGTACGAGTCAGTGATTTTCTAGTGATGTATAAGTGTGAAGCTTGAATTGGTTTAAGTCGGTTGTTACTACAGTACTACCGTATGAACCGTAGTTTGCCAATATTGTGATGTGCTGTTGATCCACATAAATTCTTAAATAATTGTCAACACTAATGTAACTGTATGAAGCAATAGTAGACTCCAGAGTGATTGTGTAAAGTGGTCATCTCATTTCGTATTTGTATGTCATCGATGTGCACGTGATAGAAAGAGCAAGTTAAGTTACTGTTGAACGATCTTTGGTCTTGTCGTGGCACAGTCTTTGCCTCCGTGCAGACTGATACATTCTTAGTTTACGTGTGGTAAGTGATGGAGGAAGTTAAGTTATTGTTGAACGATCTTTGGTCTTGTCGTGGCACAGTCTTTGCCTCTGTGCAGACTGACACATTCTTAGTTCACGTGTGGTAAGTGATGGACGTATTCAGTAGTGCTGTATTGGCTTGTGATGGTGTCTGTTAGATGAAGAATCAAAGGGTTCAAATGGCTCTGAGCACTATGCGACTTAACTTCTGAGGTCATTAGTCGCCGACAACTTAGAACTAATTAAACCTAACTAACCTAAGGACATCACACACATCCATGCCCGAGGCAGGATTCGAACCTGCGACCGTAGCGGTCGCTCGGCTCCAGACTGTAGCGCCTAGAACCGCACGGCCACAGATGAAGAATCGTTCACTGTAAAGGACAGTAAGGATGAATACGAGGTATGTACTGGAAGGCGAGAAGGATATAAATTTTGAAGAACGTTATTAGTTTGGAAGAGTAGTAGTCTGAGATAATACTGCAGCACTGTGCGGCTAGAAATGATTATTATCAGCTAGTTAACTTGCTCAGAGCTGAGAGTAGGACCACCCCACTTCCCAGAGTCATGCATTAACATATGACCTGATTAAGCTGTTTGATTTTTATAGAAATTCTCTGTCAGCATTTCACCCTCTTTAACCATTGGTCACTTCGTTAAGCATAGTATTGTTCAGACATGTTACGTGTGAAGATCAAGCGAAGTTTTACTTTGTCTTCTTGAATACATACTTCATTCTAAAATCGTTGTCTTGGAATATCGTTTCATAGGAATAGTGACTCTCCTCTTTCGCACTGTTTATCATTAAACATTATCACACCTCACAGCTTGAATATAGTTGGGAAATTTTTTTTAGAAATAGAAATCTTGCGTAGCCGTTGCCTGTTTGCTGTTTGCTATTGTGTTTTCCATAAATCTGCAACAATGTTGTGAAGACGCGAGCTAAGTGGAAATTTTGATTAGCGCCAGATAATCGTTTTTTTCAGTTGCGCGTTTAATACAAAGATAAGTTGCATTCATATCAGTTACCGTTCAGTTCAAATTAAGTTCTGTTTGGTCAAAGGTTAGCTTAACTTGGATAAAAGTTTGTGAAGACTTCGTTTTCGTGATAAGTAGACTTTTACAGAGTGGGGGCTGAAGTTGGGCTAAATTTCTGGCATAAACAAAAATAGTGAGGAGGCTACAATAGGACAGAAACTACTTTGTACAAAGACAAATGTATATGGATCAGGCTCTATTGGGGGGTGGACGGGGGTGGGGGGAATGAATCCAGCATAGACCGTAGAAATGAAACCATGTAACACGGTGAGCTGCTGCTACAAGTATTCTGTTACAGCGGTAGATGATGTCATTTCCACAGTTTGTCAAAGCTGTGGAGTGCAGCCAACGCAAAATGTACTGGTGAATAGCCACAATTACACGAACTGTTCCTGCTTAAGAGTCGATGATGCTGAATCAGTTAGGTTAAATTTACTTTCACATTAAAGTGGGCGGGACTTGCTGTTGGGTGGTGGCTGAAAGGTTGTCACGTAAAGAAGTGAATTTCAGGACAACTCGTGATTTCAGCAGAATAGTGGCCTAGGAAGCTTCCCAGGCCTGTCAGCTTTATTCTGAAGTTGCAGTTTGTGGGCATTAATCCTTTAAGCGCTGCCATTGGGCTGCTCAGCCCTTAAGTGCCCACTTTAGATGCGACAAGTATCTGTCTAGCAGGGATGTCGACAAGAATCCTGCCTTTCTGTTTCCATGAAACTTGAGAAATTTAGTACCATCTCAACAGCATTTATGACCCGGTTTATCCTGGGTAGTGTCTCTCCACCTGAACACTGTATATGCTTCGTCAACCAATATTAAAAGAGCTGTACCAATCTAGTAAGTTATTTATGCGTATTTATACGCCATGTCAGAGAAACTTTTGCAGAGTTCCCCTCTGTTTATGTCTGTAACACTGGTTACAAGCTTGCTGTCGCCCATCAATAGAGAGATTATAGAGAACTTGGCATTCTTTGTCATTTGTTTCCTGGCTTTCGCCCGTTGCTGATGCTGCAGTGTGAAATTTCATGTCTGAGAGTACGCATTCTGAACATCTCATAATTTAATTAGTTGAATGCAGAATACATTAGATTAATTTCTCTTGTTACTCGGAAAATGCGAGTTATGCAGATGAGGAACTCTGATTTTGTTGTTCTTTTAGTCTTTCTATCTATGTCAGTCACAGCGCCAACTATCAACATTAATATTTCGTATTAGTTACGTATGTTTTTGTTTATCAAGTCACATTGCAATAACTGCCTACGACTTCTCCCATGTTTATTTAACAAACATAAAAGGGAGTACACTAAGTTATTGTCTCAATGTGATAGTTTCCTTTGCGTGCAGTGGTGAAATTATTAGAGATATGTTACGCAACACATGAAAGTTGTTAACAGGGGGTAGTGCTCGCAGGTCTTATTTCGGAGCTCAAGCCGTTACTTATGCAAACTAGTTTCATGGTATATGCATCACATTCTCAGCGAGAAGCAAAAGCCTTATGGTTACTCTTCATAGATATGTCTCGTTGGACAGAACTGTTGTTGTTGTTGTGGTGGTGGTGGTGGTGGTGGTGGTGGTGGTGGTGGTGGTCTTCAGTCCAGACACTGGTTTGATGCAGCTGTCCTTGCTACTCTATCCTGTGCAAGCTGCTTCATCTCCCAGTACCTACTGCAACGTAGTCTTCTGAATCTGTTTAGTGTATTCGTCTCTTGGTCTCCCTCTACGACTTTTATCCTTCACGCTGCCCTCCAATACTAAATTGGTGATCCCTTGATGCCACAGCATATGCCCTACCAACCGAACCCTTCTTGTAGTCATGTTGTGCCACGTAAGTTTTCTCCCCAGTTCTATTCAATACCTCACTAGTTATGTGATCTACCCATCTAAACTTCAGCATTCTTCTGTAACACCACATCTCGAAAGCATCTATTCTCGTCTTATCCAAACTATTTATCGTTCACGTTTCACTTCCATACATGGTTACACTCCATACAAATACTTTCAGAAACGACTGCCTGACACTTAAATCTATACTCGATGTTAAAAAATTTATCTTCCTCAGAAACGCTTTCCTTGCCACTGCCAGGGTTACCCTCGTCTGGTGTGAGACGTTCCGGTGTTCCGGGGGGGGGGGGGGGGTGTTCTCTGGGGGCCGAACCTCACGATAACCCGTGTGGAGCGGCGGTGGAGTTAGTGTAGACTTGTGGAGCTGTGTACCACTGAGGGCTACGGAGAGGATGAAGCCTCGCCTCACTACTTCGACCATCAGCGGTTATTTTGCTCCCCAAATAGCAAAACTCATTTACTACTTTAAGCGTCTCATTTCCTAAGCTAATTCCATCAGCATCACCCAATTTAATTCTACATTCCATTATTTTCGTTTTTCTTTTGTTGATGTTCATCTCATATCCTCCTTTCAGGACACTGTCCATATCGTTCAGCTGCTCTTCCATGTCCTGTGTCAGAATTACAATGTCATCAGCGAACCTCAAAGTTTTTATTTCTTCTCCACGGATTTTAATTTCTACTCCGAATTTTTCTTTTGTTTCCCTTACTGCTTCCTCAATATACATTTTGAATAGCATCGGGGAGAGGCTACAACCCTGTCTCACTCCCTTCCCAACCACTGCTTCCCTTTCATGTCCTTCGATTCTTATAATTGCCATCTGCTTTCTGTACAAATTGTAAATAGCCTTTCGCTCCCTGTATTTATCCCCTGCCACCTTCAGAATTTGAAAGAGAGTATTCCAGTCAACATTGTCAAAAGCTTTCTCTAAGTCTACAAATGCTAGAAACGTAGGTTTGCCTTTCCTTAATCTATTTTCTAAGGTAAGTCGTAGGCTCAGTACTGCCTCACGTGTTGCAACATTTCTATGGAAACCAAACTGATCTTCCCCGAGGTCGGCTTCTACCAGTTTTTCCATTCGTCTTTAAGGAATTCGTGTTAATATTTTGCAGCCATGGCTTATTAAACTGATAGTTCGGTAATTTTCACATCTGTCAACACCTGCTTTCTTTGGGATTGGAATTATTATATCCTTCTTGAAGTCTATGGACAGAACCATGAAATGACATAAATAAAAATGAAGAATAACGAGAGGGGGCTTTAACAATTTCCTCGGTAATACAGGGAACGTGGTGCATTCGGATCATTTTAGGGCCAGAACGGTAGAATTACAGAAATAGGAACGTGTACGGCAGTGTTGCCCAGTTGGTTAGCCGTGCAGTCTAACGCACTGCTTCCCGAGCGGGAAGGCGTGCCGGTCCCCGGCACGAATTCGCGCGGCGTATTAGTGTCGAGGACCAGTCTGTGGATGGTTTTTAAGGCAGTTTTCCATCTGGCTCGGCGAATGCGGGCTTGTTTCCGTTATTCCGCCTGTTACACTATGTCGGCGATTGCTGCGCAAACACTCTCCACGTACAAGTACGCCATAATTACTCTACCACGCAACCAATTTGGGGTTACACTTGTCTGGTGTGAGACGTTCCGGGAGGGGGGGGGGGGGGCACTGGGGGGCAGAACCTCACGATAACCCTTGGTTCGGTGTGGGGCAGCGGTAGGGTTAGTGTAGACTGTCGTGGGTCTCTGTACCTTTGAGGGCTACGGAGAGGACGAAGCCTCTCCGTCGTTTATAGGTCGCCAGTTCAATACAGTACAGTACAACACAAAACAATGCAATACGGCAGTGGTTATATACACTTTGACTACTCCGCAAACCAAATCAAAGTGACTGCTGTTGTGCGTTTGCTGAGGGTCGACAATAGAACCAACCATTGCCTATGGACATTCATCGTACTGTAATTTACCTGATTGTCAAATGGATTAAATTCTACTTACTGCGCAAATGGTACGTATCTAGCTACTCCTGAAAGAACAGTTGAAGTAATGCTTCCTGTGCTCAGTAACGTAGTCTTACATTCATCATTTCTAGACATGACATTTAGAGTGCAAATCTGTGACCCGTTAGCAACGTGAATCACGGACAAATGCCTGCGTTCAGCTTGTATTTGCCTGTTTACTGAAACAAATTTTAGAAATAACGGAAGGAATAGTAACGTTTGAAGAAAAATGAGTTACAATATTCACTGCGACGAAAGAAAAGTGAGTTTCACACTTCGCATTATACGACAACAGATAGAACCATGTAACTTACCAACCGCCAAGGCCCATTTTTTATTTTGTCATGATTAGAGAGTATCTAGACGCTAAGCGGTCTGCAGCTAACGGTTGTCACCGGGTCTCTCTGAAGTTCGATGATCGTTACCTACAACATAACAAAAGGCACAATGACAGCGCTAAATTGACTTGTAATTGTGTTGTAGTACATATACATGAAAACATACAAGAATTATTGTTTCATATCTGATTACACTGTCCTTTTGATAGTGGTAATTTCTGAATGTGGCTGACAATTTACCCAAAATAATGCTTTCGGCCAATTCTCTTGGTAGGAGAGCATAGTCTCCCATTAAATGATATGGATTTATAATGTACTTAATACTACTCCTATGACCTCACTTGTATGGTTAAAGAAATGGCTAGGATGTTCGGTACAGGAGAGGCCTGCGGTGTTGCACAGATCTGCTAAGCTCACTACCCCACCCACTCCTGCATGTTTCCAGGAACGCGAGACAAGTCTATATCCATGCGTGAAAGCCCATAGAGTGTTACACGAAAGCTGCCGTTAGAAGCCAATGCGTTCATTCTCTAGTTTACTTTCAAGCGGTGGAAACGTCCCGGTTGTTCACTTCACTACCCTCGTGACCCGCTGACGAAATGTTTCTTAGCCGCGCGGGATTAGCCGAGCGGTCAAAGGCGCTGCAGTCATGGACTGTGCGGCTGGTCCCGGCGGAGGTTCGAGTCCTCCTTCGGGCATGTGTGCGTGTGTGTGTGTGTGTGTGTGTGTGTGTGTGTGTGTGTGTGTGTGTGTGTTTGTTTGTCCTTAGGATAATTTAGGTTAAGTACTGTGTAAGCTTAGGGACTGATAACCTTAGCAGGTAAGTCCCATAAGATTTCCCACACATTTGAACACAAATGTTTCTTAGAAGAAAATGATAGGTAGAATGTAGTATCACTGCGGCAAGAACAAGTGATTGTTTTAATTGAACTTGATGAACTGAGGCCGTGTGTTTTCGAGATCAGAAGTAAAGATTATTACACCAGGAAAAAGACCTACATCATTAAACAAAATATGCTGTACTATTATATTAACAGACAGTAGGCAGCAGGTGACAATGTAGAAACTTAAAAATAAAAAGTCTGCGTCCATAGGGCTGTCGAGAAACATTTCTTTGAGATCTTGAACATCAGTGGTGTTGGCAGTGAGGTGGTTGAAGTATCGTAAGTACAGACGATGATTCACTAGGAGCATGGAATCTTGAAGTTGGCGATGAATCTCGGAAGAAGTAATTTCCTTTCTAATCACACTGTACTGATTCTTTAATATCTGTTACGCAAGGCCAGTAGCAATTGATAATTATCACCGCTCATCCTCAGTTAATTTTGGAACTAGTGCTCATCCTCTAAAAATATTTTCGAAGAAATTTCAGGCTCTCTCTCTCTTCTCCAGTTTTTCCATGCATAGTGACAGTTTTCTTCTTTTCATATTCTTCACTGCTACGGAATATAATGCAGAGAAAGCAAGAATTTCTGACTGACTTATAGAACTCGACGCCACGATATCTTGCTCTCTGTGGGTGAAGTACTGATGTGTGAATTGTGGCGACATTTCCTGTTCGCTTTAGCATGCGCTTTGGTGCGTACTTTAAAGAATGTGTAAGTGGGCACTGACGTCATGAACTCCTGAAATCACTCAGGTCCAACGCGAGGCGTTCAGCCTTCCGTTAATCAGCGTTACAACTCAAATCTGCTGATGAGCGGAAAAGCGGCAAATGTCATTGGGTGACTTTCTTAGACGTAAGTTCCTGCCCTTAATTTGTTTCTCAGCACTCCCTCTAAAAACCTTAGAACTGTGTCAGCACATATTTGTTCCATCGTCACATTTGAAACCGAACTTTCATCAGTACAATTTCAATGAATTACGTTTCCGGGCTTCACTGTTCGTGGCGCAAAATGCGATTTCATAAATGCCTCCCACTCGTGGAACATGAGTCTCGAGCTTTAAGTATTGGCCCATTACAAATCATCTTAGAATTTAGATAATCTATCAGAAATTGCTGTAAAAGTTATGGAAAACCAGGAACATTCTGAATCTGTGCTCGTTGTGTCCTGACCAAGGGAGACTTTCTACAGCAACTATGAACAATTCGTAATTTATTTACTGCACAGAAACGTTTACTTTGTTGCATACCATTTAATCGTTCAGCCAACTGATCTGTTTCGAGGAGTCATAATTTTATGTACGTAGACTGAAGCGGCAAGTAAACATTTGTACCAAGGCTGGGAATCCTGATTACCGGGCAGGTGCGTTACCCACTAAGCCACCTTGACACACAGATTCACACAACTCCACGGATTACCAAGGTACGCCTACTTCCTTGATCCAAATTCTCACGGCCACACCGGTATACTTTAAATTCCACCTTCATGTATAAGCAGAAGACCCGGGTTCGATTCCTGCCATTGGTACAAATTTTCATTCCCCACTTTCGTCTGTACACACAGAATCACTCTGTATGAGACCAGTAAAGTCTCTGAAATTGTAATTTGATTTACATATAATTTTCATTAAACCTATTGAAGGAATGACAAAACCTGCTAAAACGTCAGGGAAACTAATTTTTCAGCACGATTTTTATGGAAATTAGAATGGAAGTTTGGTGACCTTTGAGGAACAAGGAGGGATTAAAAAATTAGCAAACGTGGAGCACGCAAGTAGTGGTGAGGCACAGCATTGGCGCTTCTAACAGGCATACAGACCAGTGGAAGGTGGTGAACTTAAGTATAATCAAATGCAATTGAAGAACAGTTCTAAGAAGCAAGTAAATTAAATAGTATCAATATCAGGATGGAATTTAACATCAAATACTACATTTAAATGTTGGCAAGAATTTTTTGAAGGCATGTGCCTAACATGCAGCCTTGCACGAGGATGGAGAATTAAATACCAGGGATTACAGCCTAGCATTTTCATGTGGGGTAACCATGGAAAATTGACGAATTGCAACTTACGTAAAAGTTGGACATGAAGTCAAAAATATTGAAACAAATAGTTTTTGTTCAGATGAGAACCTAGAAGTATGTGCTTGTAAGTTGTCAGTGCAGAATATTTCTCTGGTAATTGTAATAGTCTACAGCCCCCCCTCTAGAAAATTTTCAACTGTTTAGCAGGAATCTAGATGCATTATTGAACTGTCAGATAGGAATAAGTAGTTAGTAGTTTGAGGAGATTTCAATGTAGATTTCTTAAAAGATACGAGCAGTAAAAATGAACTAGTATCAGTATTTGTGGTTTCAATGTAAATTCGTCAGTCTACTTTCCAACTCATGTGTAGCAAAATAGTAAGAAAATGGTTGATAATATTTTTAGAGACAGTACTCTGGCTGAAACAATATGTGCTCAGAATGAGATTTTCACTCTGCAGCGGAGTGTGCGCTGATATCAAACTTCCTGGCAGATTAAAATTTTGTGCCAGACCGAGGCTCGAACTAGGGACCTTTGCCTTTCGCAGGCAAGTGCTCTACCACTTGTCCGCGAAAGGCAAAGGTCCCGAGTTCGAGTCGGTCCGGCACACAGTTTTAATCTGCCAGGAAATTTCATATGTACTCAGTTTTAATGGAAAATCTGATCATGATGTACAATTAGCAGAAATAAACAATATAGCATATTACATCCCTGAGGAAAGTTCATATAAAAACAGTGAAAAACTGATGCTTATTAACACTTTTCCGCCCGCACGTCTCCCACAAATTTATTCGCTTGGCGCCGGCAGCGCTAATTTGGATTACTTGCGTTGGCGCCAGTCTCTTGTCACCTTTCTGTTGATGACAAGCTTCAAACACATTGACTTTTGCGTGCTTTAATTTTTCCGGAAATCCTTTACTTTGCCGTATCGTTCCACAAACTCCAATTTTCAAGTAGCTTCTCTGCAAGTTCTACACTGTTATAATAATTATCCATGTAGAGGTGATGCCACTTTCCATAAGAAGGTGTCAATAGTTCCATCACTGTATTTGCTAAAGGCTTTCCAGCACCGGAATATATTTGAATGAGGAAATGTATCCCGTACTCGAATCACACAGCATCCGAATGAGTATGCCATATTTCGAAATTTTCGACGGACTGTAAACTTTAAAATTTAACTGTCCACGCCACGGTATCTTTCCATCATCAGTTGAGATGTTTTGACTAAGATTAAACTTTTTTTTTAACTTTTCAGTATAATAATCTATTACGAATTGCATTTTGAAAAGGCAGTAGACATTATCCCGTTTATTATTGTTGTCGGAAAAATGTAAAAATGATAATATTTCTCTGAATCGGTTGGGGGACACCGTTTTGCGAAATATCGGTGTTCTATCAACGGATTCGGTGACCAATAATCATCGATCCTCGCTTTTTTTACAATTCCCATTAAGATAGCAAGCCCAAACCACTCGGTTCCCGTGACGTCGACATATTTAGCATTTTTTTTATCCAGTTACCTTCTATTGCATTTCTGACTGTAATACTTGTTGGTTCGTTGCTAATATATTCATATAGATCGTTCCAAATATATAATTCTACGATATCCACGACGCTGTGTGTATCTTTGGGAAATACATGTGGACCTGTAGATCCTTCAAATTTATTATTGGTCCTCAGTAAATCAAAGTCTGTCTTCTTTGCCTGATTAATCCGAATCTGTTGGCAACCATAGCGTTCGGCGAATTCTTCTTGGGCGTACTACACTATCTCCCAACGATTCTGCTTGTTATTCTTGTGGTCTTCAGTCCTGAGACTGGTTTGATGCAGCTCTCCATGCTACTCTGTCCTGTGCAAGCTTCTTAATCTCCCAGTGCCTACTGCAGTCTACATCCTTCTGAATCTGCTTAGTGTATTCATCTCTTGGTCTCCCTCTACGATTTTCACCCTCCACGCTGCCCTCCAGTACCAAATTGGTGATCCCTTGATGCCTCAGAACATGTCCTACCAACCGATCCCTTCTTCTAGTCAAGTTGTGCCACAAACTCCTCTTTCTCCCCAATTTTATTCAATACCTCCTCATTAGTTATGTGATCTACCCATCTAATCTTCAGCATTCTTCTGTAGCACCACATTTCGAAAGCTTCTATTCTCTTCTTGTTTATACTATTTATCGTCCATGTTTCACCTCCATACATGGCTACTCTCCATACAAATACTTTCAGAAACGACTTCCTGACACTTAAATCTATACTCGATGTTAACAAATTTCTCTTCTTCAGAAACGCTTTCCTTGCCATTGACAGTCTACATTTTATATCCTCTCTACTTCGACCATCATCAGTTATTTTGCTCCCCAAATAGCAAAACTCCTTTACTACTTCATTTCCTAATCTAATTCCCTCAGCAGGTTTCCATCTGAGCTTTTGATATTGTTACATGTGGTTCTCTTTTCTCCAAAGGTCTCTTTAATTTTCCGGTAGGCACTATCTATCTTACCCCTCGTGAGATAAGCCTCTACATCCTTACATTTGCCCTCTAGCCATCCCTGCTTAGCCATTTTGCACTTCCTGTCGATCTCATTTTTGAGACGTTAGTATTCCTTTTTGCCTGCTTCACTTACTGCATTTTTGTATTTTCTCCTTTCATCAATTAAATGCAGTATCTCTTCTGTTACCCAAGTATTTCTACTAGCCCTAGTCTTTTTACCTACTTGATCCTCTGCTGCCTTCACTATTTCATTCCTCAAAACTACCCATTCTTCTTCTACTGTATTTCTTTCCCCCATTCCCGTCAATTGTTCCCTTATCCTCTCCCTGAAACTCTGTACAACCTCTGGTTCTTTCATTTTATTCAGGTCCCATCACCTTAAATTCCTACCTTTTTGCAGTTTCTTCGGTTTTAATCTACAGTTCATAACCAATAGATTGTGGTCAGAGTCCACATCTGCCCCTGGAAATGTCTTACAATTTAAAATCTGGTTCCTAAATCAGTCTTACCATTATATAATCTATCTGAAACCTGTCTGCTTCACTTTCATTTTTTTGATATCCAGTGTTTTCTTCCCAATCGGCCAAGTCGTCCGGAGCGTTAGACAAGACGTCCGCGCATCCATCGTAAACAATCGTATCCTCTCGTCTCTTTCGTCTGCCTTGATGAAAGTTCACAAATACTTATAAAAACAAAAACTTGTTGACGTGTGTAACATATTGTTACCTAAACAAGACACCAACGGAATGAAAAAGATGCTGAAGTGCTGCTGCAGGCCACTGCGCGATACTACCTATGCTCATGACACCACTGTATTGTCGCTGCCCACTGAGCGCTGCTACGCACACACCACTTTGGTGTCGCCGGCCGTTGACCGCTATTTCGCGCACGACACCATTGTGGTGTCGCCGGAAAGCAAAGTGTTGATGAGAACAGGACACACTAATTTAAGACTAAGTTACAAGAGGTGATATGGGATTAGGTAAATATACATACATACAGAAAGAGATACTAATGTGAAATTCAGTTTATTTCATAACAACTTTGTATCATTATCTGAAAATTGTTTTCCCGGCCGGGGTGGCCGGACGGTTCTAGGCGCTACAGTCTGGAACCGCGCGACCGCTATGGTCGCAGGTTCGAATCCTGCCTCTGGCATGGATGTGTGTGATGTCCTTAGGTTAGTTAGGTTTAAGTAGTTCTAAGTTCTAGGGGACTGATGACCTTAGAAGTTAAGTCCCATAGTGCTCAGAGGCATTTGAAAATTGTTTTGCTAAAAAGTTATCTAGAAAAACGATTATTGCTGTAGTATGCAGCACTTGTGGGTGATGTGGGGTGGGTACAGCACCATGTTTATACGATATGTTTGTGGAGCATAAGGCGTTTATTCTTTATATACTTTGTTTTATTAACTTAAATTACGTTTGGCTGCTAATGTTTGTTTGGTCGTTTATTATGTGTTATTAACTACTTTTGGACTTGTAAGTTCTCTTGTAGGGTCAGGTAACTTTTAATCCAAATATTGTCTTGTCTTTTCCTACTGTGGTATAGTGGCGGCTTTTTTTTATCGGAGGTGGTCTACAAAAGTTGATTTTAGTTTCTAAAAATCGTTGTATTATATGTAGTATTTGATATGAGGCGTCCCTGAGACTCTTAATATACCTATTAACATTATATACTAGTTTCTCTGTTTATACATAGTTACAACATTTACTTGTTCCTGGAACTATATGTTTATTTTAATAATTGTAGTGCCATTTATTGTTTTCCTACCGTCAGAATGTGTTGCCAGCAGGGTTGCCAGTTTTTTCTCCTTCTCCATCGACTGGTCATACATTGAGTATAAGAATGCTGGCCTTCAAAGAAAGCAACTAACTTCAAAATTTTTATTGCCGAAAAAACCTGATATAAAATAATTATCATGATTCGAGATCTACAAAGATGCTGGAGGAGGTGAACGAAAACAAGAAAAAATTAATTCATCTCTCACTATCTACACCAAATAAATGTTTCACACATACCAAGAATCGCTCGGAAACAGTGAAGCTCCGTGTACATGGAGCTGTTTTTTTTTTTTTTTTTTTTTTTTTAGGCCTGACTAGTATCAGGTGTATTTTTGCCCTATTTGCCCTTATTTTAACACGAGACTTTAAGAAGTAACGTAAGTATCATTAATGAGGTGACCTGCCTGAGTACTTTACAGCAAAAAAGCAAGTTTTGATTGCGTTAGTAAACTGAAATGAAGTAATATTTACTGCTAACGAATTTATCATTTTACCTCAGAAACCTGATTTTTCACATATGATCCATGAACTGCAACAATGTGTAAATACCCACCCAAAAAATTTATTCATGAACAACATATTTCGGGCTAACTCTATCACAATCTAGCACTGGAACCACATGTTCTTACCATGCAACAGAAAGATCACCAAAGACTGAAACTTCTAGCCGACCGAACATTGCGTCTATTCTTCATACTCGACACCTAAAATTGTTTGATCCAATACGATCTTATCTATACATTTGTCAAGGTGGACGTTCGCTTTCCCAGAATCCTGTCACTCGCTATAAATCCGAAGTTTATCCACTCCACACTTAATTTCGGAGCTACTTACTCTCCACTTCATAAACCAATTACGAGCACCTTTGAATCAGGTTAGTCATATGTCTTACTAACCACCATCTGATTTATTACACTTTTAACAAACTTAGCATCAGTTCTCCAACCGTTTCCCCGTGCGGTTCAATCCCAGCTATATGGCAAACATTATACTATCACAGCCAACCTCACCCCCTTCTCGACGACACTGTAACGACCGTCTCACAGCTGATGCTGTACTTCACCAGATATGTGCTGAACCTTCGAGAATAATAAAAATCCCAGTTATCCTCTAGTCAAGGTACTTTTCCATCCAATAGTGTCCTCTTCCTTTCAAACACAACAGGTTGACAAGCGTCAAGCTGGCCATCCTAATATGCATTACTGTTTTCCCTATACATTCCGGTAGCACTGTTGGGAGTGAGTCAGACGACGAAAGTTTAAATCTGAGCGCGGTTCGAAAATTCCCATATTCTTTGTGTGTCCTGTTAAACGATAAAATGGACGGTCAGCGGTGCACCCGGAATGTACACAATTTTTCTTTATTTTAAAATAAAATACATTCTTTGTATGGAAACAAGCAAAAGATGGATTGTTGCTGTTTCCAAACGGGATAGGTTGCCCTTACCAGTGGCTTGGTATAGTATTCTCAAATCAGTCACCCCATGCCTTTCGTTCTCCAGATAATTTCGCAAATAAAATGAACGCAACTATTCCCTCTTTCTTCAGTGCTCCCATCCTAAAAATCTAAAACATTCTATTTTCTGGTATCTATAAAATTCAGTAACCGCCATCATCACCAGCAACTGTAAATGCAATCTACAACCGCAGCTGCAATTTTTTTCCGTTTACTAGCGTATCTGAAGGAAGAGACCTTGTTGGCGATCCACAGCTGTACAAAATAATTCGAAATTAATTCGCTGACACCGAATTCTTGTCTAATCGGTGTAGATGTACTACCTGTTAGTGAAATATGAAAATTTGTGACGGAACGCATTTCGAACCCGTTCTCTCTAATCGCGTGAGGTCGTCTCATGCCCTTCGACTATTCTGCCACACTGTCCGGGCCGACCCAAACCTCCATCGTCTACATACTTACGCCATTCATCACCTAACACTCGCCAACAATATTAACTTGATTCCCTCACCAGGTGTAATGTGACTAAATAAGCTGAGACTGATGTTCTTATCGTCGTATGCCTGTCTAAGCACACCTACATTTCTGAAAGAACACAGCTTGTTGACTATCGACAGCTGTATGTATTCATAAATTATCACAAAAAGCGAGTTTGTATCTATTAAATATTCAACCATTCCGACCGTGTTTTAATTTAATTTTTAATTTTTGATGTCCTTCGCTATTGTCGCTCTTACGCTAACCCTGCTATATCCTATTTGATCTTCTTTATTTCCTCTTTGAACTCCACTACCGTATCTTCGGATTATGAATCATACACTTTATTAACGTTAAAAATTCAGTAGAAATTACTTAAAGTGTGACTAATTAATGAAAGGCAAACACGAAATAAATGTGGGAAGGGATTTTGTTATGTCGAATGCGAGACCGAGTCAAGGAAGTGAAAAAACCTTTTTCCTTTTTATTATGCCTACTCGCTTCACGCGTTTTCCGAAAAGTGAAATGTGTCCAAAATTTTAACAGAAAACGAAAAACGCTGTAAATAAAAAGAACTAAGTCTACATCAAATGAATCAAGAAGTTTACTGTTATCACTCACTGTTCAATTTATTCCCACAACGAATTTCATAGATTTGAACCTCCATCATCAGGTAGATTTATTTCTGTCTTTGTGTTTATTATGTTACGACCCTCGAATAGCAAAGTCTACTTATTACGGAGCTCTTTCATTGATTAGATGAATAGATACGTACGTTGGAGTAAATATTTCGAGTGGATCAACAATTCTTTTTAATCACATTTATTTAGCTTAAACTCGTTCATGTAATCAGGTTAGGTTTTGAAAACGTTATGTCGATAATACTAGCAAAATAAAAAAGATGTACGTGATGTCAGACTGATATTGGATAGAGACTGTTGGTTTTTGGGGGCTCTATTGTGAGTTAGAGTTACGCAATCAGCTCTTCAGTTAAATAACGTCAAAGAAACATGCTAATAACTACAGAATTCACGGTGAATATGAAGGGAAACATGAAGGCGCTGTGTTTGTGTGTGTGTGTGCGTGTGTGTGTGCGAGAGAGAGAGAGAGAGAGAGAGAGAGAGAGAGAGGAAGGAAGGAAGGAAGGAAGGGATGAAGGGATAGAGGGATGGAGTGACACGAGGACAGGAAGGTTTTGTTTACGCCAGCAGAGCTCTGTTTGTTGGGCTTACACCTCTTACATGTTAGAACTAAGTAAACTCCGAGTTAATACATTGAAAGAAATTAAAAATATTCAGATGCATGTACTCTTAATAATAAACGGGGGTCTACTAAAATTTGTATATTTGTCAGTAGGGCCATTCTAGCCTTCATTTGGGTGCAGATCATCGGATTTTCTGTACATTCTCATTTAACTTCACTAAAACACATTTACATACACGGACAGTGAAACTGAAGAGAGTTTTAAACCACAGTTCGACTGGGAAGAAGAAATGATAAGAACATACATGAAAATACCTTCTGCCTTTTAATTCCTACACAACATTCGCTCTAGCTCATGTGAAAACGAAGGAAACCATTGTAGGACATCTCGACAGTCTTGCGTTTTCTGCTGTCGACTGCTGACGGAAAAATTCTCATACACCAGCAGTGGCTATTCATTGTAATAGCCTGTTGTTGTGCCAAAAGCAGGAATTGCCTGATGTAAGCTGACTCCCTTTATAACAGTGTTTGGCCTTGTGGAAGAGGCCATGGGAAGGTCGATGTGCTTCTCTGTAGTCGACAGCTTAATAGCGCGACTTCCCAGCTGTCGGCTAACCGCGAACTGAACCGAGAGCTAACAATAGCGGGAGGGCCCAGCGCTTAATCTAGCGATTAGCGGCTCACGGGGCCTTGACCTGCTTCCACGCCGTGTGACTCCGGCACAGCCAACAGACCAGAGACTGTGTCACCCCAAAGGCAGCCTAATATGATGAAAGGTAAACGTGTGGCAGAGTGAGTAGGAGGGACATGCAAAGGCCGCTGGGATTCTTGGCACATTGGCTTTTATCAGAGAAAGATTACAACTCTATGCAGAGCATTGTCTCTATTCGATATACGTTCTTAAAAAGATGCACCGGTAGATGTGATTTAGATGTACAGATAAACAACGGATTATAATTTCAGAAGAACTGCGTGATTTACTTAGGTAAAAGAGCTTCACTAATTGAGCAAGTGAGAAACAGGTTGGTCCACGTCTGTCGCTTATGCCAGCATATATTTATACTGGCATTGATTACTAGGGTTGTCGATGGCGTCCCGATATCGTGCCAAATTCTGTCCAACTAGCGTGTTAGATCGCCAAAACCCATGCTTCAAACGTTCTCGCTGGCCGCTGTGGCCGAGCGGTTCTAAGCACTTTAGACCGGAAACGCGCTGCTGTTACGGTCGCAGGTTCGAATCCTGACTCGGGCATGGTTGTGTGTGATGTCGTTAGGTTAGTTACGTTTACGTAGTTCTAAGTCTAGGAGACTGATGACCTCAAATGTTAAGTCCCTTAGTGCTTAGAGCCATTTGAACTAAATTTTCTCAATTGGGGAAATATCAGGCGACCTTGTTGGCCAAGATACAATTAGGCAAGCACAAAACAGACAGACAGACACTCCGTGTGCGGGCGGACATTATCTTGCTGAAATGTAAGCCCAGGTTGGCTTGCCATGAAGTTCAGCGAAACGGGGCCTAGAGTATCGTCGACGTACCGCTGTGCTGTGAAGTTGCCACAGATGACAACCGGTTGGGTCCTGCTTTGAAACGAAATGGCAGTCCAGACCATGAGCCCTTATGGAAAGCGACAGACGGGTTGGTTTCCCACCACTGACACGTCTTTGCTGGTCATCGCAGCTCATTTTGAACCGGGACTCATCACTGAAGGCAATTCTACCCCAGTCAATAAGACTCCAAGCTGCAGACGTGTGTGGAGATGCAAGGAACAGTGAGTGTAATACCAACCCGATTGTCACCCGCCATACGGCTTGATAACCAGGAGTGCTATTTCTTTTCGGAGCAGGACCCCTTTTATTTGTCATCCGCAGTAGCGTTACAGCACAGTGGTACGTTGACAATGTTATGCGCCCCGTTTTGTTGCCCTTCATAGCAATACAACCTCGGCATGCATTTTAGCAAGATAGTGCGCGTTCTCACACAGAGACAGTTTCAGCTGCTTGTCTTCGTGTTCGCCAAATCTACCTTTGCCCGGAATGTCGCCATATCTCTTCCGAATTGACAACATATGGAGCATCATGGGCAGGTACCTCGAATTAACTGGGGAGTTTGACTATCTACCCCGCTAGTTGGACAGAATTTGGCACTATGTCCCTCAGGAGGACCTTTCTTATAATGAATGTCGTCGAATAACTGTTTGCGTAAGGGCCAGGGCAAAGCGTTATTGCCTTGTTCAACTAATGAATCTTTCGGTCTTGGATAAATCATTCAACGGTTTTGAAACTGTAACGTTTTGTTTCTCCGTACATGTAGATCACATCTACCGATTTACGTCCCATTCGGATAATTGTTTCGTGTTGCTTCGTTTCTTCTTTTGTTTACTTTTTTTCTTATAGTGTATTTGTTGAAAATTCTTTCGTGGTGCGTCACATTTTTGTTTCAGTGTGTTTTTTGAACATTCGGAACCGACGCTCAGAAATATCTTACGGTGGAAAGGTAGGCGGTCCCGAGCATGTAGCAACAGTCTGTGAACTTCAGGCACATGTTACAAAGCAAGTACTTCTGAAGCATAGCGTAACATTCTAGAAGACGCAGATCTATGTTTAGGCAAAATTGCATACGCAGTTTCTAAAACACCTAACAGCTGGAGTGTACCCAAGAGAGGTTTATAGAATGGTATTACGTACAGTGCGTAATTAGTATACACGAAGGAATTCGCAAGATATGAAAATTTCAGCATTTGTAGAATAGATATGAAATAGTAATAGAAGTAGCAGGTTTAATTTTTATGTATTGATGATGGTGCCTCAGTAGCAGTTTCATTTAATGTAATTTTATTGTTCTCATAATGGTATGGTAAACATTGTGTTAAGCTACAAGTAACCTTATAATTGTGATTTCAACAATTATTGGTTCAAATGGCTCTGAGCACTATGCGACTTAACTTCTGAGGTCATCAGTCCCCTAGAACGTAGAACTAATTAAACCTAACTAACCTAAGGACATCACACAATCCATGCCCGAGGCTGGATTCGAACCTGCGACTGGAGCGGTCACTCGGTTCCAGACTGTAGCGCCTAGAACCGCAAGGCCACTCCGGCCGGCCAACAATTATTGATTGTCATAACGTCCTACTTTGTGTGAAAGAAAAGCTGCAATAGAAATTGCAGAGGGTAGATTTTATGAAATAGAAATGAATAAATATTTGTATGTAAAAATGAACGTTGGTATATATATGTTTGGAATTAATAGGCCAGTTGATCACCATGACAGTTTGTATATACATATGTGGAGGTTTCAACGCTATCACTTTGCTCCAGCTCACCATAATGGCGCTAGAGCAAATCAACTTCTATATGTAATATCGATCGCAAAAATCATTTCTATGCTCCAGTCCTCAGTAACAACAAGTGGTGATTGTGAGGATGATCAGTAACTGGTGGTTGAATTTGAAAAGGAATACTATTTACCTTGGGTGAGTATCGAACGTAAATATGAACTATTATTCTTTTGTTTATAGATCAATGACTTTCCATTCTTCTTTTATTTATCGGCGAAGGAAATTTTCGTCACTAGATGGCACTGCAATTTATCAATTTGTATATCGTTCAGTCGATCGCAAAAATCATATCGATATCTCGATCCTCGAAAGTAACGAAGAGTGATGGTAGCTGTGATTCGTAATTGACTAATGAGTTTGAAATGAAATGTAATTTACATTTTGGTGAGCCTTGAACGTCGATATGAGTAACTACTCATCTTTCGTTTGTAAGCGAGTGACATTCACTACTTCTTTTGTGTACAGGCCGAAGAAATTTTCGCCACTACGTAGCGCTTCATCAAAATGGTTCAAATGGCTCTGATCACTGTGGGACTTAACATCTGTGGTCATCAGTCCCCTAGAATTTAGAACTACTTAAACCTAACTAACCTAAGGACATCACATACATCCATGCCCGAGGCAGGATTCGAACCTGCGACCGTAGCAGTCGCGCGGCTCCGGACTGAGCGCCTAGAACCGCGAGACCACCGCGGCCGGCTGTAGCGCTTCATCAAACAACTTCTACACCAGAATGAGATTTTCACTCTGCAGCGGAGTGCGCGCTGATATGAAATAGTACTTCTATACCATTCAGTCGGTCGTAAAAATCATATCATAGTTTCAGTCTTCAATAATAACAAGCAGTGATTATGACCGTGATCAATAATTGGTGCTGAGTTTGAAATGGAATACTATTTAGTTTCATCGACGTTCAGCACTCAGAAGTATTCTTTTGTTTATAGGCTAATGACATTCCGTTTTTCTTTGGATTATAGGCGAAAAAAATTTGTATCAAATACAACTAAGCCATCTTGGGATGCCTCTCCTATCACCAAACATTAACCATTGGAAATTATTTGAATTGCTGCCGAAAATTATATAGGAAATGGAAGAATCAAACATATTGTTCATTAACATGATTTATTAACAGAAGTATATATAGTTCATCAGTTTACAACAATAAAAATAATTGTATCTCATCAGTGACTACTATTTTTCATTTTTCCACATCGAATTGTTGATTCTACATTAATCACATATCATCCTTTTTTATGTATGTAGAGGTAAATAAATATAGATAGACAGGACAACGTCTGTAGGGTTTTGCTAGTACATAAATAAATCCCACAGGCTATGAGGAAACAGCCACCCTGTCTGCTTCTTACATTTTCTTTGGCAGAAATGATATATGCCTTCATTAAAAATTACGCCATAAGTTATTGGATATGACATACACTGATGAGAGAAGACATTGTGACAACTGAATACCGTGGTCGCGTTACAGGCACATGTTGCATTAAGGGAAGGTTACAAGCACAGACAGATACGGTCCCCAAATGGGAAAATCTAATGACATAAGCGTCTTTGACAAACAGAAGTTTTTATCGCCCTGTGTCTGGGAACGAACATACTGGAAACAACAATGCTGGTCGGCTAATCGCCTGCCTTTGTTGTGGCCAGCCAAGGAAAATGGCCTTCAGTACTTTACATGGGAGGCATTCAGTTGGGTTTTCATGGTACCTTTGGTATAAGTTGAAAGCACCATGCCAGCTGCGGACCATGCGAACATTACTGTGCACCAACTGTATCTATTACTGATAGATGTCTTCCCCAACAGTAATGACATCTTCCAGGCGGATAACTGTTAGTTTTACGGAGCCAGAATCGTGTTACGTTGGTTTGAGGGACATGGTAGCGAATTCACATTGATATCTTGGCCACCAAATTACCTTGATCTGGACCTCATGCTATTGGGAGCAAGCTCCGCGCCCACAAACCATGCCTCACTTGTGCGTGGACATCTGGTTGGTTAGTTGGTTGGTTGGTTGGTTGGTTGGCTTAAAAGATGGAGGGAGGGGCCAAACTGCTAGGTCAACGGTCCCTCATTCTGATTCAAATAATTTCACAAGGGTGGGAGTAAAACAATCGAGGCATACAAAACACAGCTGGAAGAAAGGAAGAAACCACAAGAATGACAGAAGGGCAATAAATACTAACATAGATAAAATTGGACAAGAGAACCACAGAGAGACGCAAGAAACAGATAGAAGAGATTAAAACAAGAAAGCAGATTGCCTTGGCTGGTTGAACATGAGAATAAAAAGGAGAAGCCAGCCACTCTGCAATACATTAAAACCTCCACTCTAAAAGCATTAGGGTGGAGGACACAGAGGGACAAAAGACATGCGCTAAAACTTCGATCAAATGATAAATCCCACCCTCACTAATAAAACGTAAAACTATAGCTGTCGATGAGGCGTTTCAGCCAAAATTAGCGGCAACGATTTCAGTAACCGAAGATCCTGTTGCAGGACAGTCAGAGTGGGACATTGCACCAGAATATGGGCCACTGTCAACTGGGCGCCCCACCAACATTGAGACGGGAGTTCACAGTCCAGCAGGTAGCTGTGAGTCGCCTAAGTATGGCCAATGCAGAGCCAACAAAAAACCAGAGTCCCTGCGAGAGGCCCACGTGGAGGACTGCCACACATTCATAGTCTCCGTAATGACACGCAGTTCGTTGTGCGTATGGAGGTTACGCCAGTCCGTTTCCCAAAGCCGAAAAACCTGGCGGTGTAATAATGAACGCAGGTCAGATTCAGAGATTCCTATCTCCAGAAGCGGTTTCTGCGTAGTCAGTCTGACCAGCCTTTCAGCAAGTTCGTTGCCTGGGATTTCGACATGTCCCAGGGTCCAGACAAACACCACTGAACGACTGGACCGATTCAGGGCATATATGGACTCCTGGATGGTCGCTGCTAAAGGATGACGAGGGTATCACTGCTCGATAGATTGCAGGCTGCTCAGGGAGTCAGTACACAGAAGATATAGCTCCCCAGGGCATGAACAGATGTACTGAAGTGCACGAGAGATGGCCACCATCTCTGCAGTGAACACACTGCAGCAATCGGCAAGGAATGCTGTTCAGTATGGCTTCTGTGGACGTAGGCGAAGCCAAAAATCATCAACAGACATCGAGCCGTGGTGTAAAACACTTCAGAGCCCCGTAACAGTTCAAGAAACGAGAGAGTGTGACAGCAGGAGTAAGTGAGTCCTTAGGCGAAAGGTCCTGCCGAATCTATGTCCTGGATGTACTCCATGGAGGTGTATGTAGATGGACCTGGATGGGAGGTAGTAAAGAGAAGGATTCCTGTTCAGGTAGAAGGAATCGGATACAAACCACAATCGTGAACCCTGGGCCACTGATGTGGGAGAGGAACCACTATAGGTGGGTAAAGGAGACGGTAATTCGGACGCTGAGGAGAACTATGAACGTGTGCAACGTAACTGGCGAGCAATTGTGTATGGCTGATATTCAATGAAGGGACTCCAGCCTCAACCAGAACACTGGTCACCGGACTCGTCCTAAAAGAACCTGTCACTAGGCGAACCCCAGAGTGGTGCACTGGGTCGAGCAAACGCAACACTGAGGGCGCCGCCGAACCATAGTCCAGACTCCCATAGTCAAGGCAGGATTGAACAAGAGCTCTGCAGAGCTGCAGCAGCCCCCCTGCGGGTCCGGGGTAAGAATAGGCCCGAGGTATTCCTGCCTGTCGTACGAGGCGACTAAAACGAGTTTCAACCGTTTCGGCCTTCCATGTGATGGTCCCCTTTGGGGTTTGACCTCCATGTTCCAAATTCTACAGAAGTACGAGCCTTTTGGGGAAGGACACCTTACGTGGTGTACCACTGGTCCTAAGTGCACTAAGACCTTGGCACTCAGCATTGCACCGGCGTTGTAACCATACCCACTATTCCTCAAATTGGGCCTAAACGCCTGATGGGTTGTCCAAGTTACGCCCATAGTGCATCTCCATCTGCACCTGCGATCATGATGGACTTTCCATGGCACCAGAAATCCAGCACGGTAGCCAGCCCGTTGTGGTGGGGTCGTCATGTACCCTCTAGGTTGTAGCCCCCTGACAACACAGGGATCGTACTGCCGATACCTGAGCTGCACCCTCCCCACGTCGGCCAAGGAGTAGATGCCCGTCTCCTTGGGGCATCAGGACTCCCGGCAATGGTCATCCTGCCAGGTGGCCCTTGCTGCAGCTGGGTGGCGCCTGTGGGGAGAGCCCCTGGTCGGAGTGGGTGGTATCGTGGCGGATGTTTCGCAGATGAAACATCAACACGTATCAGGTCGCTCTGCGGCCGAGTCTTTTAAAAGAAAAGGTACCGTTTCTAGCTCTGGTTCTCCTGCCCTTTCCCCCTTGGCCACTCCATGGGAGGAGGGTCAGGCCCGCCGGCTTGGGGCGAAGTACTTCCCCTGCTATTTGGTCTGTTCTCGAACCGATGGGGGGGACATTCGCCACCTCCAAGCCCATGTTCTTTGTTCAGCACATTGAGGACATCTTCGGGGAAATCAAGGCTCTCAGCAAGGTGCGTTCAGGGTCCGTTCTTCTCAAGACCACCTCCGCCACACAGTCGGTGGCGCTCCAGGCGTGCGACCGCCTAGGGGACATCCCAGTATCCATTGTCCCACATCTGGCACTAAATAGGAAGCAGGGGGTTATTTTTCATCGTGACCTCCTGCTCCAATCTGATGTGGAGCTCAGGGCCAACCTGGAGCGCCGAGGCATGCATTTCGTCCGGGAGTCCAGCGCGGCCCCAAAGACCATCGCATCTTCATTGGGGCCTTTATCCTCGCCTTCGAGGGGGACGTTCTCCCGGAGAAGGTAAAGGTGATGTGCTACCGGTGTGACGTGCGACCTTACGTCCCGCCTCCTATCCGCTGTTTTAGGTGTTTGCGCTTTGGGCACATGTCGTCACGGTGTGAGGCTGAGCCCCTTTGTGTCGATTGTGGACGTCCTCTTCGTGAGGAACATACATGCACCCCACCACCTCGGTGCATTAATTGTCCTGGCGTCCACTCGCCTAGATCCTCAGACTGCCCCACATATCAGAAGGAGAAGAAGATACAAGAAATCAAAACTTTTGATCGGCTCTCTTATTCTGAGGCCAGGAAGAAGTATGACCGCCTCCATCCCATGCCATTGACCACTTCGTTTGCCTCAGTTGTGTCCACTCCTTCCGCGGTATCCTCACCACTATCCTGTCCCCTCGCCGCCTCCTCTGCCCATCAGGGGGCTCTGCCTCCGCCTCCCAAATCCCTCCCTTCCAAATCCTCCTCCCCCATGGCCCCCACCCCCTCTGCCCCAGGGGCCACCCTTCCTCCTCCTCCTCCTCCCCCCACGCGACCTGAGAAGCGATCCTCTTCTCAGGCGTCCATCGGGGAAACGTTCCGGACCCCAGCTTCCGAGGTCCGGCGTTCCAAAACGGACCCCGCGCATGAGGACCTTCTTCGGGTCCAGCCCACCATCCCTGTGCCTCCTCGGCCTTCCAAGAAGGCCTCCAAGAAGAAGTCTCTATCCCCCTCTCCACCCCGGCGCGTTTCGTCTGACGCTCCATCCGTGAGTCGCTGCTCCCGGCCGTCCTCAGTTTCGCCGGGACGCTCTGCTGCCAGGCGCTCAGCTGGCCTTTCATCGGCAAATGATGCTGCCCCTCCTACACAACCAGGGACAGCGGCTGCAGCTGGCGACGAGTCGATGGAACCGTGGAACCGGATCCGCCTCCTGTCGGTTGTAGTGTTGTTCCCTCGCAACCTGGCCCTTCGCGGCCGTCGAGGTGACCAGCTCTTCCCCCATCTCGTTTCCCCAACTTTTTGACTAGCGATGGCGTTGTTTCATTGGAACATAAGAGGTATTCGATCTAATTGGGAGGAATTACAACTGCTCCTCCGCCTGCACTGTCCGCTCGTCCTTGGTCTCCAGGAAACCAAGTTGCGCCCGACTGACCGTATTGCCTTTACCCACTATACCTCGGAGCGGTATGACCTCACCCCTGTGGATGGTACCCCAGCTCATGGTGGGGTCATTTGCTCGTTCGGGACGATGTCTATTACCATCCCATCCCATTGACCACCCCACTCCAAACAATAGCTGTCCGCATTACTCTTTCTGCTTTTACTTTTTCAGTTTGTACCATTTACACTCCACCATCATCTGCTGTTAGTCGGGCTGACATGATGCACCTGATCGTTCAGCTTCCCCCGCCGTTTTTATTGTTTGGCGACTTCAATGCCCATCATCCCTTTTGGGGCTCTCCTGCATCCTGTCAAAGAGGCTCACTCTTGGTGGATGTCTTCAACCATCTCAATCTTGTCTGCCTCAATACCGGCGCCCCAACTTTCGTCTCTGACTCTACTCATACCTACTCCCACTTGGACCTCTCGATCTGTTCTACCACTCTTGTCCGTCGGTTCGAGTGGTATGTCCTTTCTGACACCTATTCGAGCGGCCACTTCCCCTGTGTCGTTCGTCTCCTGCACCACACCCCATCCCCACGTCCTTCGAGCTGGAACATACTGAAAGCTGACTGGGGACTTTACTCCTCCCTGGCGACCTTTCCAGACCAGGATTTTCCCAGTTGTGACAGTCAGGTCGAATACCTCATGGCTGTTATCATCCATGCTGCCGAACGTTCCATTCCTTGTACTACTTCTTCTTCACGTCGCGTTTCCGTCCCCTGATGGAACGAGACTTGTAGGGACGCTATCCGTGCTCGACGACGTGCTTTACGCACCTTTTGCCGCCTACGTTGGCGAATTGTATTGAATACAAACGACTCTGAGCGCAATGTCGTAGAGTCATCAAAGACAGCAAAAAAGCTTGTTGGGCCTCTTTCACCAGCTCCTTTAACAGTTTTACTCCCTCTTCCGTCGTTTGGGGTGGCCTGCGCCGGCTGTCGGGCATTAAGGCCCACTCCTCGGTACCTGGCCTGACCTCAGGTAATGAGGTCCTTGTTGATCCTGTGGCTGTCTCCAACGCCTTTGGCCGCTTTTTCGCGGAGGTTTAAAGCTCCGCCCATTACCATCCTGCCTTCCTTCCCAGGAAAGAGGCAGAAGAGGCTCGGCGACCTTCCTTCCACTCGCTGAATCTGGAAACTTATAATGCCCCCTTTACTATGCGGGAACTCGAACGTGCGCTTGCACTGTCCCGATCCTCTGCTCCGGGGCCAAATGCCATTCACGTTCAGATGCTGGCACACCTTTCTCCGGCGGGCAAAAGCTTCCTTCTTCGTACCTACAATCGCGTCTGGACCGAAGGTCAAGTCCCCATGCGTTGGCGTGACGCCGTTGTTGTTCCTATACCCAAACCCAGGAAGGATAGACACCTTCCTTCTAGTTACCGCCCCATTTCTCTTACAAGCTGTGTCTGTAAGGTGATGGAGCGCATGGTTAATGCTCGGTTAGTCTGGATTCTTGAATCTCGACGGCTACTTACTAATGTCCAATGCGGCTTTCGTCGCCGCCGCTCCGCTGTTGACCACCTTGTGACCTTGTCGACATTCATCACGAACAACTTTTTGCGAAGGCGCCAAATGGTAGCCGTGTTCTTCGACTTGGAGAAGGCTTATGATACCTGTTGGAGAGGAGGTATCCTCCGCACTATGCACAGGTGGGGCCTACGCGGTCGCCTGCCCCTTTTTATTGATTCCTTTTTAACGGATCGAAAGTTTAGGGTATGTGTGGGTTCCGTATTGTCCGACGTCTTCCTGCAGGAGAACGGAGTGCCTCAGGGCTCCGTCTTGAGCGTAGCCCATTTTGCCATCGCGATCAATCCCATTATGGATTGCATTCCACCTAATGTCTCAGGCTCTCTCTTTGTCGATGACTTCGCGATCTACTGCAGTGCCCAGAGAACATGCCTCCTGGAGCGCTGCCTTCAGCGTTGTCTAGACAGCCTCTACTCATGGAGCGTGGCAAATGGCTTCCGGTTCCCTGAAGAGAAGACGGTTTGTATCAACTTTTGGCGATATAAAGCATTCCTTCCGCCATCCTTACATCTCGGTCCCGTTGTTCTCCCATTCGTGGACACAACTAAGTTTCTAGGGCTCACGTTGGACAGGAAACTGTGTTGTTCTCCACATGTCTCTTATTTGGCGGCCCGTTGTACACGTTCCCTTAATGTCCTCAGAGTTCTTAGTGGTTCATCTTGGGGAGCGGATCGCACTGTCCTGCTTCACTTGTATCGGTCCATAGTTGAATCGAAGCTGGATTATGGGAGCTTCGTCTACTCGTCCGCTTGGCCATCCCTCTTACGCCGGCTCAACTCCATCCACCATCGGGGGATACGTCTTGCGACCGGAGCCTTCTACACTAGTCCTGTCGAGAGTCTTTATGCTGAAGCTGCCGAGTTACCATTGACCTACCGGCGCGACGTACTGCTGTGTCGGTATGCCTGCCGGCTGTTGTCTATGCCCGACCACCCCTCTTACAAGTCCTTCTTAGCCGATTCTCTCGACCGTCAGTACGGGTTGTATGTGTCTGCCCTGCTGCCCCCCGGAGTCCGCTTCCATCGCCTGCTTCGACAATTGGATTTTGCCCTCCCTACCACCTTCAGAGAGGGTGAGAGCCCGACACCACCTTGGCTCCAGGCTCCGGTTCATATTTATCTCGACCTCAGCTCACTCCCAAAGGAGGGTACTCCGGCTGCAGTGTATTGCTCACGGTTTGTCGAACTTCGTGCTCGACTTGCCGGTCACACCTTTATTTACACTGATGGCTCCGAAACTGACGATGGTGTTGGCTGTGCCTTTGTCGTCGGGGCCGCCACCTTTAAATACCGGCTCCTCGACCAATGTTCCAGCTTTACGGCCGAGCTTTTTGCTCTCCATCAGGCCGTTCAGTATGCCCACCGCCACCGCCATTCATCGTATGTACTCTGCTCTGATTCACTCAGTGCTCTTCAGAGCCTTGGAGCTCCCTATCCGGTCCATCCCTTGATTCAACGGATACAGCAGTCCCTCCATTCTTTCGCTGATAATGGCGGTTCTGTCAGCTTTCTGTGGGTTCCCGGACATGTAGGAGTGCCTGGGAATCAGGCTGCGGATGCTGCAGCCAAGGCTGCAGTCCTCCTCCCTCGGCCAGCCTCCCATTGTGTCCCGTCATCTGACGTACGTGGGGATGAATGTAAGAGGCTTGTGTCGTTGTGGTGGGATGCTTGGTCATCACTCCAAGGAAACAAGCTCCGGGCAGTAAAACCGCTCCCAACTGCTTGGACAACATCCTCCCGTTCATCTCGGCGCGAGGAGGTCCCTTCTGACCAGGTTGCGGATTGGGCATTGCCAGTTTAGGCACCGCTACCTGCTCTCCGGTGACCCAGCCCGGCAGTGCCCTTGTGGTCAGGCATTAACAGTGCGCCATGTTTTATTGTCGTGTCCCCACTTTAGTCAATTTCGTGTTGTCCTGTCCCTGCCATCTACTTTACTGGATGTTTTAGCTGATAACGCTCGAGCAGCTGCTCGTATTCTGCGTTTTATAACTGTAACTGGCTTGTCCAAAGACATTTAACCTTTTTACTTATTTTATCTGCATCTTTGCCAGGTCCTTCTGGTGTCCCCCCCATCCCCTTGAGTTTTACCAGATTCCATGTGCTCTAACAACAGTGACTGGGCGCTAATGACCTCAGCAGTTGAGCGCCCTTAAACCCAACCAAAAAAAAAAAAAAAAGAGCTGCAGCAGCATAGAGCAATCCGCACCGCAGTTGATGTTGCTCAGTCAGTGGAGAGCATTGAGGTGCTGCCAGCACTTCCGCTTAAGCTGACAAAGATGAGAAAGCAAAGTCAATTGGGCGTCGAAAACCAGTCCTAAGAATCGATATGTCTCTACCTTAATGAAGATCCACTCACTGTAGTAAAGTTATGGTTGCGCATGAACGGTACGACGCCGACAGAAGTGCACAACACACGACTTTGCAGCTGGAAACTGGAAACCGTGGGCTAGAGCCTATGACTGCATCTTGGGGATGGCTCCCTGGAGGCGCTGCTCAGCAACACCAGTACTGGAGTGGCAGTACGAAATGCGGAGGTCGTCTGCATACAAAGAAGGTGAGACAGATGGCCCTACAGCTGCCGCTAAGCCGTTAATGACCACTAAAAAGAGAGATACACTCAATACAGAGCCCTGCGGGACTCCATTCTCCTGGAAATGAGGGAAATACGGGAGGCAACAACCTAAACACGAAAGTACAGAGCGACAAGAAATTTTGGATAAAAAGCGGCAGGTGGCCCCAGAAACCCCACTCAAACAATGAGGCAAAAATATGTCGCCACGTTGTGTCAGAAGCTTTTTGTAAGTCAAAAGAGACGGAAACAAGGTGTTGGCATCTGTAAAAGGCAGTTCGGATGGCAGATTCGAGGGACACAACATTATTAGTGCTAGACCGACCCTAGGGGAAACCGCCTTGCCATGGAGCTAGTAGGCCACGTGACCCCAGGATCCAACGCAGCCACTGACACACCATGCGTTCTAGTAGCTTACGAAGAACGTTGGCGAGGCTGATGGGCCTCCACATCAAGCGGATTTTTCCAGGTTTGGGCGTTGGTATGATGGTTGTAAGGAGTATGCTTCGCCAGCGATGGGCGAAGCATGACAGAATCTCTGACCAGAGAGTAGTTTATTGTTAGTTGTTGCTTGTCGCGACTCTGCGCTTGACTGCGCGAGTGGACAGTGCTAGTCTGTGCGAGTCGACAGTAGTAGTCGGTCGGATACAGTAGCGAGTGGACAGTAGTAGTTTACGGGAGTTGGCATGCGTCGGCTGTGTGCTCTACTCGCGACTCTGGTCAGGACTCTGGAGGATGAGTATTGTTGTAGAAGGTAAAGAAGCAGCATTGTGCATATTTAATAATGTATGTTAATTGTAATTAATTTGTTCAAAAAAATTGCCCCAATAATAATTTTTTTTATAAAGTAACTCTATTAAAGAAAAACATTCATTTCAATTTAAAGAACATTTCCAATGGATCGTCACTCCTTTCAAGAATCCAAAAAAAAAGACATATATAGGCCAGCTCTTTTAAAGAAAAGTATTCATTTCAATTTAAAGAATTTTTCCAATGCATTATCATTGCTTCCAAGAATCCAAAAAATATATATAGGCCAGCATTGCACGAAGCTGTGACGAAGAATGTATAATTAAGAGCAGATATAATTGCAGTTTTTATTGGGGTAAGAATTTTTGCTTTTTTATTCAGAATACATGGCCGAAGGTCAGCGCTGCTGTCCTTATAAAATTTACCAGATTATTATTTCTGTTGGGAGGTTACATTTGGTTCATGGTTCATTATTTAATCAATATTATTGTGTGGTTCATGGTCAATTATCATTCATTAATTTTTGTGTGAGGAGGTTACACTTGGCTCCATTTTCATTATTATTTAACATTTATCGTGTGGGGAGGTTACATGGTGCTCTCCCCCTTTTGCTATGGAAAGACGCCATCGCACCAGATCTGGGTGAAGATGATGAGAAGATGTCGCTTGTAGTCAGATGAGAGATGTTTCATCATCTGACTCTGGATCAGACCTGGCCCAAGAGCTGTGCTGGGGCAATGTGCAAGGGCACTGAGGAACTCCAACACTGTAAATGGGGCGTTACATGGTTCATTGTGGCATGTAGTGAACGAGGACTTTCCCTTCCAGCCGCCCCTTAAGAGTGCGAAAGGCTGGGGTAATTCTCTGATGTAGAGGCTCGGGCATAGTGCTCAGAAATGTGCCTGGCAATCGCGGTTGCGTTAGTAGATAACACACCGACGACGGCAATGCCAGGGAAACCTGTTGGTCTGGTACCCAAAAACACGTCTGACCTTCAACTTGACTTGGGAAGGTGATGTAAGGCACCCAATGTTCGAGACATACCTCTCGTAACACTCCTGTTTCCGTCTTTTTATAAGCTGGTGAACACGGGCACGGATCCGTTTACAGGTTATTAGGTGTTTTAGGGAAGGATGTCGCTTACGTCGCTGTAGAGCTCGCCGACGCTCTTTAATTGCCTCAGCGACTTCCGGCGACTACCAAGATACTGACTTTCGCCGGGGACACCCTAAAGAACGACAGGTCGCCTTTTGCCCCTTAGAAACGATCGTTGTAGTGACCTGCTCAACATAAGATCAATGGCATGATGTGGAGGAGATTCAACGGTGACAGCAGAATTAAAGGCTTCCCAGTGTGCCTTGTTGAAAGCCCATCTGGGTAGGTGTCCATGGGCATGACGACAGGGTAATTATACGAAGATATGGAAGTGGTGATTACCAAAGGTCGCCATGTGCTCTCCAGAGGATAGATGGGAGAAGGCGAGGACTACAAACCGAAAGACCATGGCCGAATATGCGCCATGCACCCCACTGAAATGTGTTGAGGCACCTGTATTTAAGAGGCAGAGGTCGAGTTGGGAGAGGTATGTCTCGACCACTGGGTGCCATACGTCACCTTCCCAAGTTAGGTTGAAGATCAGTAAATTTTAGGCATCTCTACCTCCAGCATTAACCACAGTGATACCACACAAGGGGTTATGGGCGTTAAAATTTCCCAAAAGTAAGAAAGGTTTAGGGAGTTTATCAAGCAGTGCAGCCAATACGTTCAGGGGTACTTCACCATCTGGAGGGAGATAAACGTTGCAGACAGTCATTTCCTGTGTCGTCTGTATCCTGACCGCCATGGCTTCAAGAGGAGTTTGAAGAGGCACAGGTTCACAACTCTTCTGTGGATACGTGCGTAGTGAGCACGGGACCCCGAGATAATGTGGCCCTCCATCCTTTCCGGGCTGCATACCTTCCTCTTCCGCAACCTTCCCTATCCCCGTGTTCGCCCTCCCCCCCCTCACTTCCGCCTCTTTCCTTCCCTTTCTCCCTCTCTGGGAATATGTTTTGTGCCTATGTCCAAAGACGGACGCTTGAAAATTTAACACATTCTTCGCTTTCTCTGCATGTAAGTTTTCGTCCTTCCTTTGTCCTTCTCTTTTCCTTACCTCTTCTCTTTACCCTTTTCTCCGCTGCGGCGTTTGAGACCTCACTTCTTTCCTCTTCCTTTCCTTGTTTTTCTCTTTCTCTTTTTTCCTCCCTGTGCGTGTCTGAAGGCCGACCCACGCATTTTCATGTGTAGCTGGCGACGGGGTAACGCGTATTTCCCCGCCCCGGGTAGACAGGTAGGACACATATGTACCCCCTGGTAATGGCCAGGCCCAGGGAAGGGTGATTACCCGAGCTGATACCTTCTGAAAGTTCCGATTGGTCCTTCCGTCCGTTTCTCGGGAGTTGTGACCTGAGGTGTGAACAATCACCTAAGGCGGGAGTGCCCTCAGAGAGGGCCCCCCACAAGGAAGGAACGCGCCATCGGAGACGCCAGTAATCATGGGGGATACTTTCGCTATGGTTTCCTCATCTTCTACCATGTCTGCTCACAAGCGTAAGTTCAATGAATCTCAGCCACAGACAGTCCTTCCATCATTGCCACAGTTCCTTGTTGTTTCTCGGTCTGACGAAGATCACGACTTCTCCATGGTCAACCCTTTCATTATTCAGCAAGGTGTCGACGCAATTGCAGGTCCTGTAAAGTCTTGTTCCAGATTACGAAATGGCACCTTGTTGTTAGAAACAGTCAGTGCCCTCCAGGCACAAAAATTGCTGCATACTTCACTGCTACACACCTTCCCTGTCCGGGTGGAAGTGCACCGCACTTTAAATTCCTCATGTGGGGTCGTTTATACACGCTCCCTCGACAGATGGTCTGACGAGGAAATTCAACACTACCTGTCTGACCAGGGCGTAACGGCTGTTCATAGTCATGAAAAGGGTTGACACGAACATCATTCCAACCTGAACTGTCTCCCTGACATTTGACAAAGTTCAACTCCCATCGAAAATCAAACCTACGCGTTGCTATCGATGTCAGCGGTTCAATCACACCAGCCAGTCCTGTTCCAATCCGGCCAAATGTGTTACGTGTGGCAAGGATGACCATGAGGGTGCTTGCCCATCTCCATCCCCTCGTTGCATCAACTGTATGGGTAACCACGCTGCTTCCTCTCGAGATTGCCCATTTTTAAAGACGAAAAGCTCATTCAGGAAATCAGAGTGAAGGAAAAGGTGTCGACCTTTGCTGCTCGAAAATTATTCGCCAGTCGAAAGCCCACTCTGCCTCAGACAGGAATATACAGCACTGTCCTTGCCTCTCCTCGGCCAACAAAGGAGGTGGCCATGCAGACTTGTGATCTCACCTTTAATGCCACGGTCGTCAGATCGGCCAGCGCAGAGATCGCCCGTTCAACCTCCCCACTTTCGCCTGCTCACTCTGTGGTTCACCCTTCATTGGGTTCTTCTAAATCTCGAGCCCAAAAGTCAGACACCAAGACTTCCAAAAAAGAGCATACTCGTGAAGTTTTTTACGTTCCCCAACTTCACAACCATCGGTTCCTCCTTCATCTAAAAATCATGTTTCCAAGAAGGCTAGTAAGAAACCCAGTTCCTCTCCTTCTCCACCAAGGCGTGTCTCATCTACAGCACCACCTGGCAGTAACCGCCCTCGGCCGTCTTTTATGTCACCGAGGCGCACTGCTGGCGGCCGATCAACCGGCCGAACGCTGGTGGCAGGAGCTGCTCCTGAACAACCTATGGATCAGGATCTTCTGCCTTGGGCTGAATGCCATTCCATGCCGTCGGTCGCAAGCTCTGAGCAGTCGTTGAGTTGACGGCAACCTTGGTCACATTCCTCCATTTTCTGTTCACCCTATGTCCATTATCCACTGGAATATCCGCGCCATTCGAGCCAATCGGGATGATATGTCGATCCTCTTACGATCCTAATCGCCAGTCATCTTCTGTCTTCAGGAAACAAAGCTGCGTCCCCACGACTGCTTTGTTCTCCCTCATTTTCAGTCCGTTCGATATGACCTCCCCTCTGTTGAAGGCACTCCAGCCCATGGAGGACTCATGATTCTTCTCCATGATACTCTCCATTATCACCCAATCCCCTTAAACAGTTCCTTCCAAGCTGTCGCTGTCCGTCTTATGCTTTCTGGATACACCTTCTCTCTTTGTACTGTATACATTCAAGCGTCCACACCAATGGCACGGGCTGATCTCCTTCATCTTCTTGGTCAGCTTCCACCCCCCCTATTTGCTGGTTGGGGACTTCAGTGCCCACCACCCGCTTTGGGGATCTCCACATCCTCGTCCGCGTGGCTCACTATTGATAGATGTCTTTCACCAAGCGGATCTTGTTTGCCTCAACACTGGGGACCCTACATTTTTGTCTGCCTCCACTACAAATTTCTCTCCTTTGGACCTTTCGGTCAGTACTGTTCCGCTAGCTCGGCGCTTCGAATGGTTCGCCCTTGATTATACACACTCGAGTGACCACGTTCCATGTGTCCTTAGACTGCAGCCTCAACTGCCGTATATGCGCCCGCGACGCTGGAAGTTTGCCCAAGCCAATTGGACACTTTTTTCGTCTCTAGCGACATTCGATGACCATCACTTTCCTAGCATCGACGATGAGGTCACACATATTACAGACATTATCCTTACAGCTGCGGAACGTTCAATACCACGCACCTCCGAATTGCACTGGCGCCCCCCAGTTCCTTGGTAGAACGAGGCAGCCCGTGACGCAATACGTGAGCGGCGACGTGCTCTCCGCGTTTTCCGCCACCATCCTACTTTGGCCAACTGTATCCGCTATAAGCAGTACCGTGCGCGATGCCGTCGCGTCATCCGCGAGGAGGTTACACTCAACAATCGAGCTAGGTTAATAATTGGCTCCTTTTACCGACCTCCCGACTCAGCAGCATTAGTGGCTGAACAACTGAGAGAAAATTTGGAATACATTTCACATAAATTTTCTCAGCATGTTATAGTCTTAGGTGGAGATTTCAATTTACCAGATATAGACTGGGACACTCAGATGTTTAGGACGGGTGGTAGGGACAGAGCACCGAGTGACATTATACGGAGTGCACTATCCGAAAATTACCTCGAGCAACTAAACAGAGAACCGACTCGTGGAGATAACATCTTGGACCTACTGATAACAAACTGACCCGAACTTTTCGACTCAGTATGTGCAGAACAGGGAATCAGTGATCATAAGGCCGTTGCAGCATCCCTGAATTTGGAAGTTAATAGGAAAATAAAAAAAGGGAGGAAGGTTTATCTGTTTAGCAAGAGTAATAGAAGGCAGATTTCAGACTACCTAACAGATCAAAACGAAAATTTCTGTTCCGACACTGACAATGTTGAGTGTTTATGGAAAAAGTTAAAGGCAATCGTAAAATGTGTTTTAGACAGGTACGTGCCGAGTAAAGCTGTGAGGGACGAGAAAAACCCACCGTGGTACAACAACAAAGTTAGGAAACTACAGCGAAAGCAAAGAGAGCTTCACTCCAAGTTTAAACGCAGCCAAAACCTCTCAGACAAGCAGAAGCTAAACGATGTCAAAGTTAGCGTAAGGAGGGCTATGCGTGAAGCGTTCAGTGAATTCGAAAGTAAAATTCTATGTACCGATTTGTCAGAAAATCCTAGGAAGTTCTGGTCTTACGTTAAATCAGTAAATGGCTCGAAACAGCATATCCAGACACTCCGGGATGATGATGGCTTTGAAACAGAGGATGACACGCGTAAAGCTGAAACACTAAACACCTTTTTCCAAAGCTGTTTCACAGAGGAAGACCGCACTGCAGTTCCTTTTCTAAATCCTCGCACAAACGAAAAAATGGCTGACATCGAAATAAGTGTCCAAGGAATAGAAAAGCAACTGGAATCACTCAACAGAGGAAAGTCCACTGGACCTGACGGGATACAAATTCGATTCTACACAGAGTACGCGAAAGAACTTGCCCCCTTCTAACAGCCGTGTACCGCAAGTCTCTAGAGGAACGGAAGGTTCCAAATGATTGGAAAAGAGCACAGGTAGTCCCAGTCTTCAAGAAGGGTCGTCGAGCAGAAGCGCAAAACTATAGACCTATATCTCTGACGTCCATCTGTTGTAGAATTTTAGAACATGTTTTTTGCTCGAGTATCATGTCGTTTTTGGAAACCCAGAATCTACAATGTAGGAATCAACATAGATTCCGGAAACAGCGATCGTGTGAGACCCAACTCGCTTTATTTGTTCATGAGACCCAGAAAATATTAGATACAGGCTCCCAGGTAGATGCTATTTTTCTTGACTTCTGGAAGGCGTTCGATACAGTTCCGCACTGTCGCCTGATAAACAAAGTAAGAGCCTACGGAATATCAGACCAGCTGTGTGGCTGGATTGAAGAGTTTTTAGCAAACAGAACACAGCATGTTGTTATCAATGGAGAGACGTCTACAGATGTTAAAGTAACCTCTGGCGTGCCACAGAGGACTGTTATGGGACCATTGCTTTTCACAATATATATAAATGACCTAGTAGATAGTGTCGGAAGTTCCATGCGGCTTTTCGCGGATGATGCTGTAGTATACAGAGAAGTTGCAGCATTAGAAAATTGCAGCGAAATGCAGGAAGATCTGCAGCGGTTAGGCACTTGGTGCAGGGAGTGGCAACTGACCCTTAACATAGACATATGTAATGTATTGCGAATACATAGAAAGAAGGATCCTTTATTGTATGATTATATTATAGCGGAACAAACACTGGTAGCAGTTACTTCTGTAAAATATCTGGGAGTATGCGTGTGGAACGAATCGAAGTGGAATGATAATATAAAATTAATTGTTGGTAAGGCGGGTACCAGGTTGAGATTCATTGGGAGAGTCCTTAGAAAATGTAGTCCATCAACAAAGGAGGTGGCTTACAAAACACTCGTTCGACCTATACTTGAGTATTGCTCTTGAGTGTGGGATCCGTACCAAATCGGGTTGCCGGAGGAGATAGAGAAGATCCAAAGAAGAGAAGCGCGTTTCGTCACGGGCTTATTTGGTAACCGTGATAGCGTTACGGAGATGTTTAACAAACTCAATTGGCAGACTCTGCAAGAGGCGCTCTGCATCGCGGTGTAGCTTGCTCGCCAGGTTTCGAGAGGGTGCGTTTCTGGATGAGGTATCGAATATATTGCTTCCCCCTACTTATACCTCCCGAGGAGTTCACGAATGTAAAATTAGATTAGAGCGCGCACGGAGGCTTTCAGACAGTCGTTCTTCCCGCGAACCATACGCGACTGGAACAGGAAAGGGAGGTAATGACAGTGGCACGTAAAGTGCCCTCCGCCACACACCGTTGGGTGGCTTGCGGAGTATAAATGTAGATGTAGATGTAGAAGAAGGCAAGCTGGGACTTCTTTACTAGCTCATTTAACACCTTCACTCCCTCCTCGGAAGTTTGGAGTCGGTTTCGACGGTTATCTGGCGCGCCTAGTTTCTCTCCGGTCTCTGGGCTCATTGTCGCGCATGATACATTAGTGGACCCCGTCGCAATTTCTAACTCATTGGGTCAACACTATGCTGAGATTTCGAGCTCTTCAAATTACCCGCCAGCGTTTCTCCCGAAGAAACGTGCAGTGAAAGTGCAACCTCATGCTTTCTCCTCTCAAAACCGTGAAAGCTATAACACTGTTCCCTCCATGCGGAAACTCCAACATGCATTCTCTTCTTCTCGCTCCTCCGCCCCAGGACCGGATGGTATCCACATCCAAATGTTGCTGCATTTATCAACCCATAGTCTGCGTTACCTCCGTCGCCTTTATAATCGAATTTGGACCGACAGTAGTTTTCCCAGACGATGGCGGGAAGCTATCGTCGTTCCTGTTCCGAAACCTGGAAAGGACGAACATCTCCCCTCTAGCTATCGCCCCATTTCTCTCACGAGTAGTGTATGAAGGTTTTGGAACGTATGGTGAATTGCCGTTTAGCATGGTGGCTGGAGTCCCACAGTCTTTTAACACCTGCCCAATGCGGATTCCGAAAGCATCGTTCTGCAGTTGACCACCTTGTTGCTCTCTCCACCTATATCATGAACAATTTTCTCCGGAAACGCCAAACAGTAGCAATATTTTTTGATCTGGAGAGAGCATATGATACCTGTTGGAGGACAGGCATCCTCCGCACACTGTTCTCTAGGGGCTTTCAAGGTCGGCTGCCCCTTTTTCTTCGCGAATTTATGGCAGAGCGCACATTTAGAGTGCGGGTGAACACTACTCTCTCCCGTACTTTCTCCCAAGAAAACGGGGTACCTCATGGCTCCGTGCTAAGTGTTATACTGTTTGCCATTGCCATAAATCCAATTATGGACTGTCTTCTTCCCTCTTTGTGGACGATTTTGCGATCTACTACAGCTCTCAACGGACCAGCCTTCTTGAACGAAGTCTTCAAGGATGTCTCGATCGCCTCGACTCTTGGAGCATCGAAACAGGCTTCCGCTTTTCTCCCAGTAAGACCGTTTGTGTTAATTTTTGGCGTCGTACGGAGTTTCTTCCACCTTCGTTAGATCTAGGACCTGTCAACCTTCCGTTTTCGGACGTCGCTAAATTTTGGGTCTTATGTTTGACAGAAAGCTGTGCTGGTCCTCCCACGTTTCCTATCTTTCGGCTCGCTGTCTGCGATCCCTCAACACCCTCCGTGGATTACGTTTAGTGTCTGGAGCTTTTTACACCAGCCCTGTGGAAAGCCTTTATGCTGAGACTGCTGATCCTCCGCTGTCCAATCGGCGAGCAGTCCTTCTCAGTCGTTATGCTAGCCATCTGTCTTCCATGTCTGCTAATCCAGCCCATGACATTTTTTTCGACGCCTCCTTGGATTTAGGGTATGCAGGCCACCCTTCCTCCCTACTACCACCAGGAGTCCTCTTCCGTCAACTGCTCCATTCTCTTTCCTTCCGCTTTCCTAAAACCTTCTTGACAACTTACGTACAGCACCGCCTTGGCTCCGTCCCCGGACCTGCCTGCTCCGTGACCTTTGTCAATTTCCCAAGGGTGGTACCCCTACACTTGTTTATCGTCGGGCATTTGCTGCTCTATGTGCACAAATGAAGGAAGCCACATTTATTTACACTGGAGGCACGAAAACATCGTTCGGTGCTGGGAGTGCCTATATTGTTGGCGACACCCCAAATCGATTTCAGCTTCCCGACCCGTGTTCAGTTTATACTGCGGAACTTTACGCTGTTCTCCAGGCTGCCCAATACATATGTCGCCATCAGCGGATAGAGTATGTTATCTGTTCAGATTCTCTCAGCTCTCTCCTCAGTCTCTGTACCTGTCCACCCTCTGGTCCACCGGATTCAGGACTGCCTCCACTTGCTCCACTTGGGGGGCGTTTCTGTGGCGTTCCTCTGGATCCCAGGACACGTTGGTATCTGTGGAAATGAGGCGGCCGATATAGCGGCCAAGGCTGCAGTCTCTCTTCTTCAGCCAGCTATTCGCACGATACCCTTCGCCGATCTACGGAGTGTTTTATGTCGTCGTGTTACTCTTTTATGGCACGCACATTGGTCGGCGCTTCCCAATAATAAATTGCGGGACGGGAAAGCTCTTCCTTGTGCTTGGACCTCTTCCTCCCGAACGCGTCGTCGGGAGGAGGTAATTTTAACTAGACTCCGGATAGGGCACTGTCTTTTTAGCCATCGACATCTTTTAAGTGGTGATCCTTCCCCACTCTGCCCCACTGCTCTCAGCTGTGGGCGGTAAGACACCTTTTACTTGAGTGCCCCTATTTTACTCCGTTACGCGTCCGTCTACAGCTGTCGCCTGAAATATCGTCCATTTTAGCAGATGACACGCGCTCAGCCCATCGCGTTCTCGAGTTTATTAGTGCCAGTGAGATGACGTCAGTCATTTGAAGCTCTTTTTGGGGACAACCAACTCCTTCTATAGTGGTTTTTTAAGCTTTCCTTCTGTTTTCAGTTTCTCCAATTTCTTTAGTTTCGTTCCCATTTCTGCCTTTTCCAAAGTCACAGGCTGGGCGCTTATGACCGTAGCATTTTGCGCCCTAAAACCATAACAAAGAAAAAGGTTCACTACATACCGAGTTCAGGACATAGACGTAAACTCCACCTGACATACTGTTATATTCGCTACAGTTCTTGAGATATCCCCTGTAGCTGCAAAGGGCAGGGGTCCGCATTGCCAGGAACCAGGTTTTCTGGAGGGCAATGCAGAAACCAGCTGCAAAACTTAACAGTTGCCGTAGCTCAGCCAGGTGGTGGAAGAAACCGCCGCAATTCCACTGGAGAATGACGTGATCGTGAGAATGGGAAGGCATGAAACACTCAATGAGGCATAGACTTATGCCTCAGGGTCACCTGCTGCCTGTGCGATCAATATCCATTGTCTCAGAGGACTCAGCGAGCTCTACTCTCATGCTCATAAATTAACGATAACTGCAGAATGTGCTGCCACACAACGTGACACTACACAAAACTAGTGCTAATAGCTTAGGCACATAGGGAACACACAGACACAGATCTGTAAGGCCATGGTATTGGTGGTAAGTTGCGAAAACCGTCCTGAAAGACATGTGCTACAAATCGCCACTGTTTCCTGCGCATGTACGCAACATCAATGAGGGATATGATCACCATGCACATGTACACAGGCCGCACAACGGGCTGGTATACTCTGGATCAGGTGGTCGAGCAGCTGCCGGGGTATAGCCTCTCATTCTTGCACCAGTGCCTGTCGGAGCTCCTGAGATGTCGTAAGGGTTTGAAGACGTGCAGCGATACTTCGACAGAGCATCCCAGACGTGCTCGATGAGGTTTAGGTCTGGAGAACAGGCAGGCCACTCCAATCGCCTGATATCTTCTGTTTCAAGGTACTCCTCCATGATGGCAGCTCAGTGGGGCCCTGCGTTATCGTCCATCAGGAGGAAGGTGGGACCCACTGCACCCCTGAAAAGGCGGACATACTGGTGCAAAATGACGTCCCAATGCAGCTGACCTGTTACAGTTCGTCTGTCAAGGACATGCAGGGGTGTACATGAATGAATCATGATCCCACCCCACACCATCAAACCACAACCTCCATACAGGTCCCTTTCAAGGAACATCAAGGGGTTGGTATCTGCCAGATGCAAACCCCGTCAGTATCACTGTTCTGACTATAACTGGACTCATCTGTGAACATAACCTAGGACTACTGTTCCAATGTCGATTTACTGTGTTCTTCACACCAGGCTTTACGGGCTCTCCTGTGACCAGGGGTCAGTGGAATGCACTTTGCAGGTCTCTGGGAGAACAGACCATGTCTTTTCAGTCGTCTGTAGACTGTGTGTCTGGAGACAACTGTTACGGTGGCTGTGGTTAGGTTCCGAGCAAGGCTACCTGCAGTACTCCATAGCTGTCAGTGGGCACTGATGGTGAGATATCGGTCTTCTTGTGGTGTTATACACTGTGGACGTCCCGTACTGTAGTTCTTGGACACGTTTCCTGTCTTCTGTAATCGTTGCCACAATCTTGAGAACACACTTTGTGGCACATGGAGGGTCTGTGCTGTAACCTGCTGTGTTTGACCAGCCTCCAGTCGCCCTAGTACTCTACCCCTCATAACGTCATCAATATGTGTTCTTTGAGCCATTTTCAACACAGTCACCATTAGCATGTCTGAAAACGTCTCTGCACACGTACTTGCTGCACCGTATTCTGACATGTACCAACATACCTCAGGTATGTGGACTGCTGCCATCGCCACCGTGCTGCGGCGGCAGGTCAAAGGCACCACATGGCCATACCCTGAGGTGATTTAAACCCGCAAACCGCCCACCAAAGCGCCGTTTTACCGTGTATCAGCATTATCCTTCATTTATGAGCACGAGTGTAGTTCCTCAGCAGACGCCACAATGTCCACTTCATTCTCAGATGCAGAGCTTGTAGGCAGCGGCGTTGTGGGTGCCATCACATTGCCTTGGTTCTTTGGGGTCTTCTGCTTTTTAAGTTTCTCTCACTCCTTAGGTTTGTCTGTCTGGGAGGGCTTCACTAATTCAGTCTCAGAGACTGAGAACGACCGTGAATCCCTACAACCAGCTACCTGTGGTTGCTTTAGCCACTGACGGGTGTCTACTTTGCCACTGGTAGGAAACTGGGAAAGGGGTGACCCATGGGACCGCTTCCTAGCGAAGGTAGCCAAAGAAGACTTATGCTTCTCCGGCCGAGAAGGGAGACTGACGTCACTGATGGTTGGGGGATGTTGCTCCTGAAGGAGGTGATGAGGGAGGAACAGGGATAGAAGTTCCCCCCACCATCAAGGGGACAGGTGGAGTCTCACATCTCTGACAGCCAACTGTGCACAGTGGAATGGAAGGTGCTAGAACAGTTGACATAGTGGCAACATAAGTTGATGTCATATGCACAGGATGTGGCCTTTCATATTTTCTCAGCCTCAGTGTAAGTCAGTTGGTCCAGGGTCTTGTATTCCATTATTTTCCTTTCCTTCTGTAGAATCCTACAGTCCAGCGAGTGAGGGGAATGGTGCTCTTCGCAGTTTATACCGTTGGCAGGCGGGGTACATGGAGTATTGGGATGTGATAGATGTCCGCAATCTCGACATGTGACGCTGGAAGTATAGCGGGCAAACATAAGGCTGAACTTCCAGCACTTAAAGCATCGCATCAGGGGAGTGATATATGGCTTCAGATCACAGCGGTAGACCATCGCCTTGAAATTCTCGGGTAATGTGTCACCCTCGAAGGCCAAGATGAAGCTGCCAGTGGCAACCTGATTATCCCTCGAACCCCGAAGGATGTGCCAGATGAAATGGACACCTCGCCACTCTATAAGTTGGCGCACAGCTTGTCATCAGACTGCGTAAGAAGGCACCTACAGAATATAATACCCTGGACAATTTTTAAGCTCTTATGGGACGTGATGGTAACAGAAACAGCCCCCAGCTTGTCACAGGCGAGTAGTGCCCATGATTGGGCAGAGGATGCTGTTTTGATCAAGATCGATCCTGACCGCATTTTGGACAAGCCCTCCACCTCCCCAAACCTGTCCTCAAAATGCTCCACAAGAAACTGAGGCTTCATTGACTAGAAAGATTCCCCGTCAACTCTCATACATACAAGGTACCAGGGTGAATAAGCTTCAGTGCCATCCTTAGCCTGGTGTTCCTTCCATGGTGTGGCCAGAGGGGGAACGATTTGGGGTCACATTTCTTAGCATTGAAGTTAGACCTTGACCACTTACTGATGGTGTTTGACCACCAGCAAGGGATGATGTACTACACTTCATGGCGTGTCATCCGCCCTCATACCACGCACTCCGACCAGGGACCCTCCCCATGGGCGTCACCCAGCTGCAGCAAAGGCCACCTGGCAGGATGGCCATTGCTAGGAGTCCAAATGCCCTAGGGTGATGGGCACCTACTCCTTGGCATACATGGGGAGTTAACAGTGCAGGCATCAGCAGAGCGATCCGTGTGTGGTCAGGGGGCTGCAACCAACAGGGTACATGGCAGCCCCACCACAACAGACTGGATACTGTGCTGGATAGCAGGTGCAAAATGGTTCAAATGGCTCTGAGCACTATGGGACTTAACATCTATGGTCATCAGTCCCCTAGAACTTTAGAACTACTTAAACCTAACTAACCTAAGGACAGCACACAACACCCAGCCATCACGAGGCAGAGAAAATCTCTGACCCTGCCGGGAATCGAACCCGGGAACCCGGGCGTGGGAAGCGAGAACGCTACCGCACGACCACGAGATGCGGGCTATCAGGTGCAAACAAATAAACAAGTCGTTTATCGTCGTCAGCGCAGGAAACGATACCGCACTGGGGAAGGAGTAAATTGGTGTACAGACATTATTTTCCTATTACGTCAGTATCTGCAAGCAACACAATACCTGGTGTTTAGAATCTAGGTGACTTGTGGATTTCCCGCTGTTGGGCACTGAATATAATTATTAACCATTTACGTTACTGCAGCTGTTCCTCGGCCATGGTGACTTTCATTACACTATACCCTCCAATTTTTTCCAGGTGTCTTGACGGTTCGTTGAACGTTCAACGCCCGCCCGGCAGAGCTGCATGTGCAAAGTTTTAATGAAGCGTTGGAGACTGGTTCCGGTAACACGGCAAGGTATTCGTCACACAGTGATTCACGTAAAAAAAATTGTCTTCTACTTAGTCTGAAGACAACTGCTCTATTATTTGATATTAGCCAAATACGGACAAAGAGACAGGGATTAACACTCGCGTGTTATGTTATTTCAGTCACGTGAGAAAAGTTCCGAGTTGTTTAATATTGCAGGGGAACGAAGGAACAGAAATCAGGATTAAAGTTGTCTGCGATGAGGTCATGAAGGACTGAGCACAAATTCGTATTGATGAAGGAAATCAGCTGTGGACAACTGAAAGGAACCATCCCAGCATTTGCCTGGAACTATGAAAACTACGGAGAACTTAAAACTCGATTGCTTGATAGAGATTTGAATCTCCCTCGAACACTGCGCCACTTTTCACTGAGGTACTTTGCTGTCAAGAATAATCGAACAAATTTTATTCGATACTCGCCACACAAAAGAAGTTAACAACAAAGCTAGTCAAGCTTTATTGTCTGTATCTTTTACATTGCCTTATTTACAGCAAATAACCAAGAGATGACATAGCACAACAGAAGGAATGATTTATTCTGTACTCCGGTAAGCAACAAAAGTTCAACTAAAATTATTCGTATTATGCAATCTATTACATTTGTACCTGAAACTGTTGTTCGTAATATGAGAAACAGGGCACCGTATGAAATAACGAATGTTATGTCGTTGAAACCAGAACTTTTCGAAATTGACGTCCAGCGTACGAAAAGTCATCGTAAATTATTACAAATAATTTACTGTGACACACAGCGAAATGGTATTCATTAACAATTGATACTGTTTCATATTTTCGATTGGCGAATGAAATAATGTTGCAGGTTTTTATGCAGAAAGGCCACAGTTTTCCTCTTGGATGGGCTTATCAAAAAGGATATGTTTTCAATAAATAAACAATATTTCGTTGGTGACTAAGTAGCTTAGATATCTTAAGTGCACCTAAGCCTACAATAGCAACTGTGTAAATGACGTGCAAGCGCAGTTTTCCTTCTGCAGATACGTTGCCGCCATTTTACACCGAAACGTTGTGGGGAGACAGTTACGGGTAATTATCGAGTGAATGGTGTCAATTCATTCTGTAGACATTGAAATTTTTAAAGTACAATAAAAGACACTTTGTCTCAGCATGAAAAAAGTTACAGTAAGCTCACGTTACTGTACGGAATTTGACATTCTGTCAGTTTTCAGTATTCTACGTTCCTTGTTAAAAACTTGCCATTTACGCACAAAGGCCGTGGTCGTAACAATATAATCTCGACAATGTGGCCGCTAGCTGCTCCGCTTTAATTGAGGATACTGGGAAAGATACTTTTCTCTCTGGGCGTATCTTAACAGCAGTGGGAGAGGGAGAAGAGTACACATGTACTTTTTATGTCCGTGAGAAGTTTTACTGAAAGTAGGGCTAGGAAATTTCCTTTTAAAATGCACTAACTGCATACGGCACTTTTATGAGACTTTCCACTTTGTACCCGACTTAAGAAGTGTCACAACTAGCTACAGTGAATAATTGTAAAATAATCCTTGAGGTTCGGGGCACGTCTATGGATCGTGAAAGTTGTGCGCACGTCTCACCGTCTTAAGAGCAAGGCCACAGCCCCATGACTCTTGATTAGTACAAAATATTACCACGATCTTCTCCTCTATCTTATAAGTAATCTACTTCAGTATAATTTCCAGGAAACATAGTATCGTTCACTGGAATACTGACTTTTATATCCAGGGATACACTCAATAATGACTTTTCACACTCAGAACGTACTTTCAGAAAAAAATCTGTCACTACTGGAAGACTCTCTGACAAAATGCGATTCACAGATCTATTTTTTCCTAAAATTGGCTTTCGATCACACACGACGTAAATGAAATTCATATGGGACACCATTATGACGATTCTTTTGGATCGGGATACCAGAAAAATTCCATAGATATTCATGATTATTTCAGGGTTGGTCATTAACATTCTGATTATCTACCTACCTGATTACTCAGCTATTCACAATAAAGTGCCTGGCAGAGGGTTCAGTGAACCACTTTCAAGCTGTCTCCCTACCGTTCCACTCTCGAACGGTGCACGGAAAAAACGAGCACTTAAATTTTGCTGTGCGAGGCCTGATTTCTCTTATTTTATCGTGAAGGCCATTTCTCCCTATGTAGGTGGGTGTCAACAGAATGTTTTCGCAATCGGAGGAGAAAACTGGTGATTGGTATTTCATGACAAGATACCGTCGCAACGAAAAACTCCTTTGTTTTAATGACTACCATTCTTGAAACGGAAACGCGAAATCATCTAATTTGTTTAGTCCATGCTTTGTAGACAACGTGTATTTTATTAGCAATGAAGGATGTCCAGCGAGACCTGTAGTCAACATTATAAATAGCCCTGCATATAAACTATAACACAGACTCAATCACTTCCTGAAAAACTGTTTCACATGTCAAGTAATATACTGCAAAGAACGGTTCCACGTTCATCACTGAAATAAAAGACATAAACATTCCAGATGTTGCCCATTTACATCACTAGACATCACAAACCTGTATTCCAATCTCCCTCTTAAAAAAAAGCCATTACAAAAAATGGTTCAAATGGCTCTATGCACTATGGGACTTAACATCTGAGGGCATTAGTCCCCTAAACTTAGAACTACTTAAACCTAACTGACCTAAGGATATCACACACATCCATGTACGAAGCAAGATTCGAACCTGCGACCGTAGCAGCTGAGCGGTTCCGGACTGAAGCGCCTAGAACCGTTCGGCCACAGCGGCTGGCAGCCATTGCAGTAATAAAGAACAACATACTGAAGCACAGAAAATGTTAACAATTTGAAATTATTGAATTTAAATATTTACTATAAGTAATCTTCAACAATAAGTACTTTCTATTAAAGGATAATGTTTATCAGCAAGGAGGTGGGTTAGTCGTTGGCTCATCCATGTCTGGCACAATAGCAGACATGTTCATGAACCACTTAGAACACAATATATTCAGCAGTCGTGAGCCCTGTTTAAAAACGTATTATACTGCAAAAGTGTGTGGACTGTACCTCAGTTTTAGTCGAAGATGACACCAAGGAGGCAAATAACTGCATAATTTTTTTAATAATGTACAGAAGAAAGTAAATTTCACAGCTGAATCCCAAGAAAGTAATAGCATTGATTCTCCAGATTTTTGCATAGAAAACCAAAAGAAGAAGCACAATTTCAAGATATATAGAAAAAAGGCAACTCCCAGCATTAGAATCCCTGCCAAATTATGCCATCCAGCTGTGCACAAAAAAGCTGCACACACAACGATGGTACACAGAGCAAACAAAAACCCAGTGAATCGAGACGACAGGGAGAAAGAATTACACATCATTAAGTACACTATAGTGGCCAGTGACTTCCCCGGCTCAAAGATAAATGAAATTAAAAAACAAGTAACAGAAAAGAAAAATTCTTGGCTCTTTAAAAGGAACAAATGAGACAATCAAATTTGTGGCCAGCATACCTTATGTAGGTGACATTTCTTAAGAAAATAGCAAACCTACTTAGGTCACTTAAAGTGAAAGTATCATCTCCACAAACAACCGAAATTAATCCACACCTGAAGAAATATTAAAAGATAAATTTTAAAATTCAGAAATACACAGAATTACATGTAAAACTTGCTCAAGCTACTACATTGGACAAACTGGCAGGAAGTTTTAAATTAGATACACTGAACACAAGAACTGTTACACTCAACCAGGTGGCAAAATCAGTGATAGTAACACACACACAAAAAGACACTGGATACTCATTAGAAAATAAAGAAAATCTTAAGATACTTCACAACTTCCCTGCGTGACATACAACGGATATAATGGAGGAGCATTAAATTTTCGTACACTCAAGAAATTAAGGAGAAAGACATCTTAGTGACTAGATAGTGAGTCAGTTAATTCTTTCGAATATTTCTCCTGCATGTGATAACTGCTGTAAATATCATAAATATGTACACACACACACACACACACACACACACACACACACACACACAGAGAGAGAGAGAAGTAATGGGTAAGTGGAATAAATTTCATAATTGACAACTCTATATATAATGTAGTCCACAGAAAATTTAACGCCTCTGACTGCATCCAAACTCTTTTGAAACCATCCTAAAATCTCTGTAACATGTGTGATTACAAAAACAAGTAGTGTATGTGATGACTTGCCTGCGTGTGATATTCTTTATCCTGGAGGAGGTGGAATACTTTTAAATAGACAAACAGAACTACCATATCTAACATTAGCATATAAAAACATTCCAACATTCATTTTGTCCGATTTTCCGACTACAGTACATAAAAAAAACAATACTGCAAGAGGCAGAAAATCAAACAAGTAAACGCCAGAGAAATATTTACGTAAACAAATGCACTTGAAAATAAGAATAAATTTTAGAAACACATTCCGCTAGGCATGAAAGAGTAACAAGTGGAGTTTTTCCGGTATTTAAATCATGAGAAATGTTTTCTGCTTATACACAACACCCGTTCGACTTCGTTTCGTAACAGTGATGCTGCTTTCTGTGAATGTACAGTACTTTCTTGCGTTACAATGTTACTCATACGTTTTTATGAGACGATGTCGCTAAACGAATGTGGGTCCTGCACTTTATTTTCTACTAACATTTTTACCAGTGATATGTTCTCACGTTCCAATCTTATGTAGGTGTTGTGAGTTTGAAGTTGTGACTGTTCAAGGAGAAACAAACGTTGTTCGGTCCAAGAATACCACTGTTACACCAAACCTGATGAAAAGCGTAGGGTGCTGTTTAGTAACTCGTTCATTGTAATAGCGTTCATGGCGTTTCCTTATACCAACCGTCTAGAGGTTTTCGTTCTCCGTTTTTTTTCCCAGTAAGGAGTCTCATTTTGAACTGTTTCAGCGTTTACTGGTGTCGAATAGTGTGTACGCTGTAGCTCAGAACTAACGCTAACAACTAGGGAAACTCCCCATCGCACGCCTCTTAGATTTAGTGGTAAAACAGCCCTTGTAGTGGGACGAAATTGAAGCGTCACCCATCCACCAGTGTCAGCCCAGTTTGCAGGTGAATATAAGTTTAATTTAGTTTTGTTTATGTATTTTTCTTAATATTTGTAATAGCTGTGAATTATCTAAAAGTTTTGAATTTTTTTATGTTTCATGTACGGAGAGGGCGGCGCAACGAACGGAGACAGCATCTTCGCTGCCGCGACCAGAGAGGAAATTGCTGGCCACTATACGTCGCGGGTCGACAGCCAAAAGAGCAACAGAAGATCCTGAAACCGAGTTGTTGCGTCGTGCTTCTAAAAATTAAAAATGAATTCTTTTGTACTCTTTTTGTACAACAATGACGTCATAGAGAGCTTAATCTTATTGAAAAGTCAGTCCTAGTTTGTCAACGGTCAAGTTCACATCTGTATGTGTAGGAAGCTAATAAAATAGTGGATGCTACTACAGTTGAAACACGTGTTCTGAGGATTTATTTATGAAGAATTATGTGAACGGATTAATAATATATCTGACAAGATTATTGAATTCTGACAGCGTTCATCGAAACTTTGAATCTCAAAGGTTTATTCAATGTGTGATTCTGATATCGATTAAATCAAGATAACGTGTGTCAATATAATTTCTGAGGAGAAACAAACGAAATTTAAATCGAAAAAGTTTACGAAAACCAATTGGCCCAAGTGATGTAATTCTTTGCATACGACTCAACTGATGTTTTACAGTTTCGTTCAAGAACCATTCTATGACAATTTAAAAAGAATATAAATCATTTTGAAGTGGGTTGTAACTGACGTAGTTGACGAAGTCTGCACATGGTCATATATCAAACGAAAATCGGTTATAAAAAACTTACGTAATTACACTACACCCTTCAAAAACTAAACACAGATCAAGCATGAAAACAGTATGAAGGTGTACTGACGTATGAAAATAGAAGCGAAACAGAAACACTGAACGGTCCAAGCTCAATCAAGATGTGCAACATGGAGCGAATTTGAATAGCCACGGCATCGTGGTTATATGATCACTGTACTGGACTGCGAAGGCAAAGATCTGAGTTCAAACCTCTCTCGTGGCCCTCTTTCTTTCTAAAAGATCATGAACTGTCCGTCCGATCACTGACGTGTCTGTTCGCTGTATTCAAAAGTCTGTGTGTGTGTTGGTGTAACGTGCGTTTGCAACAGCGAGCTGTTAGGAAGAGACCTCCAGACGTACGTATCTGCTGTTTGTTCTAACCAAGTACCGCATATTATGACTCTTGCGTTCAGGTTTGAAAGTTGTGACTCATGAAATCCTTTGTTGTAACGTAGTTCACATGCGTTTTTTTCTGTTGTTTTCATTTTTGTGTGAAGTTGATGCGGCATATCGCCTGCTTTCACTATTCATCAGTTCTACTTGCTAGGGTGATATAGTCTGTAACACTATCGTCTGCTACTACTATACCATAACCTCAAAGCTGAAGGCAATTCGTACAGCGAAATTATTTTTATTCAAGTAATTATAGTATAAAGAAGCAGACCAGTGTTACCCTCTGAGAGGAATTTTGCTACGTTGACCGTGTTGCACCTAACGGAGGTGGCTTATCGGAAGTGAAGGTAAGAATTACGTAAATATTTAAACAGTAATAAATAATATTTTACCTAGCTGTTCAAAGAATAAAGAAAACGGTCGCCAGTCTAATTAGGCAAGAGAATGATTAGCATTCTTGTTCAAGAAAATAAGTATGAGTAACTTTAACAGACAAACACAACCTATACTTTGCCACACGCAACTGCAATGAACTCTGGCACCTGAATACAGTATGTTCAGGTTAAGGTTGGAGCTAACAGATCAGAATAAACTATTTGCATAAATATAACCTCATAATACTACACACTGTTACTTTCAGGGCTTATTCAAACTGAATGGTCTTTATAACATTACTATTGATATTCACTGTAGAATCATAAATTGGACATAGGTTCAGTATTATTTTTCAAACATTTTCCTAGCTGACATAAAATTGTAAATGTAGTTCACTGCAAAATTGTGAACTGGTCACAGGTTAAGTCTCTCTCAGCTAAATAATTTTCTGTTTAGAATGAAAGTTAAGTAGAATTCACTAACAGGTTACTTCCCACTGTCTTTTGAATAAAGAAATTATTGTTTTCATAGATAGTGGACTTTCTATTAATAGTTATCTAGCATGAGCACAATAGACAAACTGTTGATCCTGTTACACCATTAATATGCACTTTTAATACACAAAGGGGGGCCAGTATTGTACAGAAGTTCAATTGAATAGGAAGAGTAATTGAAACTTGCTATAATGAAGTACCTTTGTGCATTTGAACTACTTTCAGTGGAGGAGGGGGGCCCTTAATCTTGAACCCTGTAGCAGAGCATACTAAACACACTTTCAATACACTAAACAAACAAGCCCTTAACAAGTATGAACATGTAACCTTCAACAGTATTAGTTCTCAACTCTTACAGCAGTAGAACACAACTTGACATATCTGTAAGAAACTGATTCACCTTCTGCGATCCGCAATAGGCAGCAATGTGTTCATTTACTACGCAAAAGTTTATAAGCCACAGTTTTGAGAACATTCACTTCAGAAGTTGGCAACAAAATATTAATAAACTGTTTTAATAGAAAGATTACTTTCAACAAGCATCATACTATACACTCCTGGAAATGGAAAAAAGAACACATTGACACCGGTGTGTCAGACCCACCATACTTGCTCCGGACACTGCGAGAGGGCTGTACAAGCAATGATCACACGCACGGCACAGCGGACACACCAGGAACCGCGGTGTTGGCCGTCGAATGGCGCTAGCTGCGCAGCATTTGTGCACCGCCGCCGTCAGTGTCAGCCAGTTTGCCGTGGCATACGGAGCTCCATCGCAGTCTTTAACACTGGTAGCATGCCGAGACAGTGTGGACGTGAACCGTATGTACAGTTGACGGACTTTGAGCGAGGGCGTATAGTGGGCATGCGGGAGGCCGGGTGGACGTACCGCCGAATTGCTCAACACGTGGGGCGTGAGGTCTCCACAGTACATCGATGTTGTCGCCAGTGGTCGGCGGAAGGTGCACGTGCCCGTCGACCTGGGACCGGACCGCAGCGACGCACGGATGCACGCCAAGATCGTAGGATCCTACGCAGTGCCGTAGTGGACCGCACCGCCACTTCCCAGCAAATTAGGGACACTGTTGCTCCTGGGGTATCGGCGAGGACCATTCGCAACCGTCTCCATGAAGCTGGGCTACGGTCCCGCACACCGTTAGGCCGTCTTCCGCTCACGCCCTAACATCGTGCAGCCCGCCTCCAATGGTGACGCGACAGGCGTGAATGGAGGGACGAATGGAGACGTGTCGTCTTCAGCGATGAGAGTCGCTTCTGCCTTGGTGCCAATGATGGTCGTATGCGTGTTTGGCGCCGTGCAGGTGAGCGCCACAATCAGGACTGCATACGACCGAGGCACACAGGGCCAACACCCGGCATCATGGTGTGGGGAGCGATCTCCTACACTGCCCGTACACCACTGGTGATCGTCGAGGGGACACTGAATAGTGGACGGTACATCCAAACCGTCATCGAACCCATCGTTCTACCATTCCTAGACCGGCAAGGGAACTTGTTGTTCCAACAGGACAATGCACATCCGCATGTATCCCGTGCCACCCAACGTGCTCTAGAAGGTGTAAGTCAACTACCCTGGCCAGCAAGATCTCCGGATCTGTCCCCCATTGAGCATGTTTGGGACTGGATGAAGCGTCGTCTCACGCGGTCTGCACGTCCAGTACGAACGCTGGTCCAACTGAGGCGCCAGGTGGAAATGGCATGGCAAGCCGTTCCACAGGACTACATCCAGCATCTCTACGATCGTCTCCATGGGAGAATAGCAGCCTGCATTGCTGCGAAAGGTGGATATACACTGTACTAGTGCCGACATTGTGCATGCTCTGTTGCCTGTGTCTATGTGCCTGTGGTTCTGTCAGTGTGATCATGTGATGTATCTGACCCCAGGAATGTGTCAATAAAGTTTCCCCTTCCTGGGACAATGAATTCACGGTGTTCTTATTTCAATTTCCAGGAGTGTATTTCTATGTTACTATTTTACTCAGTTCCTTTACATAAAGTTTAGCTTTCCTTTTACTATGTTCATGTAGCTTTAATTAGTAAAACACTGGGCTTTCCTATTTTCACAATATGGACACTCGGTAATCACTTTAGCGTGGGAAGGACCCTAAGTAGATGTATGACTAGGGATAAAAAAATAAAGGTAGGTATAAGAGTTAGAGTATAAGTTACCTTATATTTGAGCACATTAACACATCCACTAAGCTGGTCCTTCACTGTACATTACTGTAGTGTTCCATTACAGTGATTGCCCAATGTGATGGCGATTGTATGTTGGTAGGTGGATTTGCAGGTAGAATTGCCGGACTCTTGTCATTTCTTGGTGGCGATGATAGATACCAATTTCAGAATAGTTCGTTCTTTACCCATCCATACGAGGCCTTGGAAAGCGTCAGGAAAAGCCTCTCTCGGAACCAGCCAAATACACAACTTTTTACATGTGCAGTTGTTAGTTTGTTAACGTCCCCGACTTACTCTTTGTTCCACCTTTTCTACCTAGGCTAACCACAATTTGCGCGCGCTATACAGTTCCGTTCCCGAGGGGAACCGCAACACCTTTTACATACAAAATAACGAAGAACTCTAAGTGAAGGTCAGCAGTTTACATAACAGCAAACAAACATTTTAAATAAAACAGAAAATTTGCATATATTGGTAGTTCTACAAAAAATTATTTAAATAAAATTGTTTAATTTTAAAGATAAACAAAGAGATTATATGAGGAAGACAAAAGATTATTATAGAGATTATATTTCATTACAGTATCGAATTAATCGTACACCAATTATAGAAGTTCAACGATGGGATGTTGACAAAATAGAAAGCTAAATGAATCAACAAAAAGTATGTAATGTCTAAGCTATGGTGTTACAAGTCCTACCACGTGACTCATATTCTATACCGAATGTATAGTAAGACAGCTGCCAAGAGAACAGAAGGGAGACAGATCAAAGACTGGAAGGAAAGATTATTATTCTGTGAAAAAAATTAAGCATGAGAGAGATCTGAACACGGATGTTTCGCTTTGCAGGCCAACACCGTGATCTCACGATCACGACACCAAACCTCTTGCAAATTTCTCGATGTTGCATGTCTTCAGCTTGGACAGTTCACTGTTTCTGTTTCGCTTCTTTTTTCACAGTTCAGTACACCTTCTTTCTGTTTTCCTGCTTTATCTGTGTTCAGTTTCTGGTGGGCTTTCTAGTAAGCCATTTAACCACTAAATCTAAGGGAGATGCGATGGGGATTTTCCATTGTAAAGAATGTGATCATCCAGGCGCTGTTTATCTCTTGTGAGAACCAATGCGGATTTCGACACAACACTGGCAGTTCACTGTTCCTAGGAAAGTACCGCTATTTTCATTATTACAGATGAACACAAGTAACAGGCTTGCTCGTGTATCGTAACACGCAACGCGACAGCATGCCGTCATGAAGTTCGGCCAGACGCGGATCTAATTCGCACGACGAACTAACGACCGTGGCCGGTGCACCGGCCAGTCTGACTGGTTTCACAGTGGTTTTCCCCGTCCGAGTAACAAAATGCTGGGCTAGTCCCCACTTTTCGCCTCAGAAAATACGATCCAGGAACAGTTAAAATACGATCCCAGACAGAACAGGTTTTCACTGTACACAGTCGAGTGGCGTACGGGAAAATAAATGTCCCAATTGGCGAGTACAGAGGACCCCACACTAGACGGGATTCACGTTAGCCAAAAGAGAAGTAATTAGTTCCACTTTGCTCCAGCTATACTTTGTATCAAAAAAGGATCTAGTACAAAAGCATAAAGCTGTGAAGAGCTACTCGTCTTCCGAGCTTTGACAAGGCACGGGCATTGAGAAGCGTTCAAGACTAAGTTAGTAGTGTGTTGAAACAAGTCTATCGGGATTTTATTTGCATGTCTGGTGTTTGTACTTACTTTGGATGTCTCAAACGCTAATCGACAACTATTTTGAATCGTTTGTTATTTGCGTGCTATATTTGGTCAGAGTAGCTGTGTCGCTGGAAGATTTGCTTCCTTGTTTTTGTCATCGCTGCTTGGCAGCGAGGATCACAAGAGTTCTATCGTTAGCACAGTAGCGAGACAGGCGCGGAACGGAGGACTCGTGGCATGTAGACAAAGTTAAGTGCATCTTCGTTTGTGTTTGAATATTGCGTAACAGGGGAGAACTATTCGATTAGTGATTTAGAATAAAATGGGATACAATAAGATCAGAAAAGCGTATGAAGAGGAAGGAAGGTAAAAATTTTATTTAGTGGCACTGCAGTCGCAAGTAATCTAGAATCGTTGTTGAATGAGACATCTATATCAGGGAACTTTAAATTTTTCATTAAAGACTGAGTAATTTTCACTGAAAGGTATTTTCATGTTTATTAATGATTTATCTGACATTTGTGAGAGTAAGTGTTTGGTATCAATTTTGCATTTTTTAAATGGTAATGAGGGTTTTAACACGAAGTGCATACAAGTAGTAATATATCAGATAATTTAAGAAGAGTTTGTTAATGAAATATTTCACTTAAGAGCATTGTCCACATCCGTGATCCAAGTAAACTTTAATAAATAAGTGTCTCACTCAATGATTGTATAAGATACCAGTAGTTTACTTGTTGTCTGGAACATTACACTAAGCTGTCAGCTACCGTAGCAAGCACTGCGTTTCCAAGCAGTCACATTTACAACGTAAGAGTTTTAATTTTCATTTTGCTACGAAAATTATCAGAGCAATGGAACCATTTAATGAACACCATTATTAGGCAGATCATTAACGCACAGGGACCATTTTATATTTAAATAAAGAGATCAATAGTAAATCTCAGGATTTAAATCAGTCTGTATATTTCTTTAGAAAGATTTAAAACAGGGCCAAATTCATGTTCTATTCTCGCTGGCGGATATATTTTGTTTCTCTCGCAGTTGCAGATTCAAAGAGACACCCAAAACAAAGTTACACCGCACCAAGCAAGCAAGCCAGCCAGTAAGAGTTCAAAATCAAATCAAACCAACAGAATATTTAAATGAAACTTTCAGTGTGACCTATATCAGCGTGACTATTGTTACTACCACCTGGAGTCCACTATCGATCCAGTTTGTGAAACTTGCGGACTTCGGAATCTCCAGGTAAGTAGCTCCTCAGTGACGTCACAAAACTAAGTGCACCCCGTTCCAGACTCCCAACAAAGAACAAACTCCTGCCAGTACCGAGAATAGAACCTGGGTCTTCCGTATCGCAGTCAGATGGACACATTGCTCAGCTGTACGCAGTAATATTCACTTACAAAACATCCACATATAACGAATTTGGCATTATCGACGTTGCTTTTGCGGCGTGAGGTAATTCATGGAACTGCATGCTATCTCACAAATCTCGACGTAGCCGTATGCAGGCAGGTAAAATAGTCAATATCACATCCACTGGAATGTCTCAGTATACGCATCGAGTGGTGACATGGACTCAGCAAGTCATTGGAAGTTGTTTGTTGTTGTGGTCTTCAGTCCTGAGACTGGTTTGAAGCAGCTCTACATGCTACTCTAACCTGTGCAAGCTTCTTCATCCCCCAGTACCTACTGCAGCCTACATCCTTCTTAATCTGCTTATTGTATTCATCTCTTGGTCTCCCTCTACGATTTTCACCCTCCACGCTGCCCTCCAGTACCAAATTGGTGATCCCTTGATGCCTCATAACATGTCCTACCAAACGATCCCTTCTTCTAGTCAAGTTGTGCCACAAACTCCTCTTCTCCCCAATTCTATTCAATACCTCCTCTTTAGTTATGTGAGCTACCCTTCTAATCTTCAGCATTCTTCTGTAGCACCACATTTCAAAAGTTTCTATTCTCTTCTTCTCTAAACTATTTATCGTCCATGTTTCACTTCCATACATGGCTACACTCCATACAAATACTTTCAGAAACGACTTCCTGACACTTAAATCAATACTCGATGTTAACAAATTTCTCTTCTTCAGAAACGCTTTCCTTGCCATTGCCAGTCTACATTTTATATCCTCTCTACTTCAACCATCATCAATTATTTTGCTCCCCAAATAACAAAACTCCTTTACTACTTTAAGTGTCAGATTTCCTAATCTAATTCCCTCAGCATCACCGAAGTAATCAGCAGAAATATTTAGCCATGCTGCCTCTACAGCCGTCCACAATTGCAAAAGTGTTGCCGGTGCTGCATTTTGTGCACAAGCTGATCTCTCGGTTATGTCCCGTAAATGTCCATGGGATTCATGTCGGACAATCTGTGTGGGCAAATCATTCCCTCGAATTGTCCAAAATGTTCTTCAAACCAATCGCAAACAACTGTGGCCCGGTGACATGGCGAATTGCCACCTATAAAAATTCCATCGTTGTTTCGGAACGTGAAGCCCAAGAACGGTTGAGAATGGTCTGGAGTAGCCGAACATAACAGAGGACCCAATCCATTCCATGTAAACACATTCTACACCATTACAGAGGCACCACTAGCTGTCTCAGTGCCTTGGTGACACCTTGGCCCCATGGATTCGTGGGTTCTGCGCCACACTCTAATCGTACCATCAGCTCTTACCAACTGAAGTAAGGACTCATCCTACCAGGCCACGGTTTGCCAGTCGTCCAGAGTCCAGCCAATGTTCTCTCCAGCCCAGGAGAGGCTGTCGTGCAGGCGACGTCGTGCTGTTAGCGAAGGCACTCCCTTGTGCCGCCTGCTGCCACAGCCCATCAGCGACAGATTTCGCTGCACTGTCCTAATGGATAGGTCCCCCGTAAGTCTCACACTGATTTCTGCGGTTACTTCATCCTGTGCTGCTTGTCTGTCAACACTGACAGCTCTTCGCCAATGCCACCTGCTCTTGGTCGTTAAGTGAAGGCCATCGGCCACTGCGTTGTTCGTCGTGAGAGGTAATGTCTGACATTTGGTGTTCTCGGTATACTCTAGACACTGGTGAGTTCCGAAATTTACGATTCCTTGCGTCTAGCTCCAAGTACCATTCCACGTTCAAATTTTGTTATTTTACGTCGTGCGGCCATAACCACGTCAGAAAACTATCCAAGTGAATCTCCTGAATACAAGTAATAGCTGCGCCAATGCACTGCCCTTTTATACCTCATATACGCGATACTAGTGCCATCTGCTTGTGTACATATCGTTTTCCCATAAGTTCTGTCACTTCAGTGTTGCTGTTGGGTTGCTGGGTTGGGTTGTTTTTGGGGGAGGAGACCAAACAGCGAGGTCATCGGTCTCATCGGATTAGGGAAGGAAGTCTGGAGCGATTTAGGGAAATAACGGAAAACCTAAATCAGAAAGGCCGAACGCGGGATTGAACCGTCGTCCTCCCGAACGCGAGTCCAGTGTGCTAACCACTGCACCACCTCGCTCGGTATCATTGCTGTTCATTTGTTTCGAACAAACTCCATTTCTGCTTTACAGCCCGTTCTCAAGTGCAAGTTGAAACGTCGCAAAATGTTCGACATGTCTAAATGACACGTCTTCGTCGAAATAACGTATACTGTTCCTATAAATTAGTCAATGTATTACAGAATATGACTAATATCAAAGATACATAATAAGGCTGACATTGTGCGCAGAGGATGAACATTTACCAAGTGTAATGCGTTTGTGGCAGCCAATACATTGCTGTGACCTGCATTCATCAAATCCAGACATTAGCTGAGTGATGGACGTGATGGCTCTGAGCACTATGGGACTTAACATCTGTAGTTATCAGTCCCCTACAACTTAGAACTATTTAAATCTAACTAACCTAAGGACATCACACACATCCATGCCCGAGGCAGGATTCGATTCTGCGACCGTAGCGGTCACACGGTTATGGACGTGATGAATACCAGTAATAGCAATGTACTGACTCTCATAGACACACACCGACAACGCCTGACATCATGCGTCAGCGCATTGTCAATGCATGTGCGAACATTACGGAAGGTGAACTACTCGATGTTGAGAGGAATGCCGTTACACGTATTCCCAAATGCATTGAGATTGATGGACATCATTTTGAGCATTTATTGCATTAATGTGGTATTTACAGGTAATCACGCTGTAACAGCATGCGTTCTCAGAAATGATAAGTTCACAAAGGTACATGTCTCACATTAGAACAACCGAAATAAAATGTTCAAACGTACCTACGTTCTCTATTTTAATTTAAAAAAAAACATACCTGTTACAAACTGTTCGTCTAAAATTGTGAGCCATATATTTGTGACTATTACAAAGCGAAAAAAGTGGTCCAACTAAAACATTCATATTTCTTTACGTACTACACGAATATGTAATAAAAATGGGGGTTCCTATTTAAAAAAAACGCAGTTGGTATCCGTATGACCTATGCCAGCGCCATCTAGCGGGCCAACCATAGCGCCATCTGGTTTCCCCCTTCAAGCTAGACGAGTTTCGTTCATTGTTGATGCTTATTTCGTGAGATATTTGGCCCGGTCACTATCAGTGGCCCACCCTGTATAATATGGCGACTGGTTTCTAGGACCAGATATATGTCATATAGGCATGTCGGAATTTTGTGAATTCCAACTTCCACTTGGGAATAGCTACGAAGTCGAAATTATGGTAGTGTGAAATAAATGAATTCTAATTTATAATGAAGTGGCGGAGCTTTCTTTCAATAAGTTTTGTCACAGTCCCACTCCTACTTTCTATTAAACACCAGTAGTAAACGTTATAGAGGAAAGGACACAATATAAAGAGGTCACACACGTAAAAGGCGAAAGCAACTTTGACCAACCAGAAGATCCAGCAGGAGAGATCTGAAAACAAATATAGGAAGCTGGGAGAAGAGGAAAGAGCAGCAAAGTTCGCGTTGGGTAGCTTCATCAGTGTCCGCAGGCGGGAAGTAGGAGCGAAATGATTTACGAGTTAATCTCTCGAGATTGGATCCCCTTCTCCCTTCTTCCCGTCCCCCACACTCCCCACTCCAGAAATACTTCACCGATATTAATCTTCAGCCCAATATCAAGATAATAACTGCTCCCCTCGCTAAAGAAATTGAGCGAGCACTAATTGCGGTTCATCTTTATTTAATTTACCCATTCCACTGCGGGGTTACCTACATCTGTTGATTATATTTCAGTGTAAAGTCCTGGCATCGAATTCAGGTTTCGCAGATGCTATACCAGAACTTCAAATTACCACCTGAACTTAAACGTTCGCCCGAAGACTGTGCTAACCCTCCTCTGAGAAAGGCTTTGTGTGGTTACATTATCCGTTGCTTTCAAATGCACCACATGCTGGTAGCAGCAAATTCCTGGAGTACAGCCGGAATGATACGCCTATAAGAAAATTTCCCCCGTCTTACTGAAACTAAGTTTTTGTATTTGAATTTAACCAAACGAAACACGCTCTTGTGGACTAGCACTTTCTCCCGCGACTCTTATTATTTTCAGTTTTTTCTGTTGCTCTATGTCTTGCAATTGTGTTGTTTCTTTCGGAACGGACTGCTGTATGTGACTTCCTAACTTTAATATCTCTCTCTCTCTATCTCTCTCTCTCTTGTGTGTGTGTGTGTGTGTGTGTGTGTGTGTGAGAGAGAGAGAGAGAGAGAGGTGACGATACAATGCAACATCACAAGCAAGCAAACCCGTAAGATGATACTGTACACCCTAAAACATCATCAACACGACCTAAACGTTACGCTATTGATGATAATGATTGTCAGTTCACACACAAATTTCTGTGGTGTAAGGTGTTTTAAATTGGTTCTTTTAACATATAAATTATTACTGTAATCCTGTGGAAGTCTTATCAAACACTGTTCCGTATTTAATAGAAACATGTAAATGAAAATTTACATACCTTAAAGTTGGCCATCAATAGTTATTGTAGTCACAGTCTAACATAACACTCAGTCCTTTTTTTTTTTTTTTTTTTTTTTTTTTTTTAGCCATTGCGATTGCATCGCTCCGTGCGATCAGGAAGTTATACTGTTGAGTTCGGCGAGATCTTGTGAAAGCGAAAGTGAATTGTAATTGTTTATATTGGTCTCTAGAATGTTTTTTACAAACGGGAGCGTCGATGCTGTTGGAATTTTCAGATATTTACCGGAGAATGTCGTGTTTTTAAGCACAAAAAATTGCTAATAAACAGTAAAAGACTTGACCTTTTGCAGAAAGGTGTCGTATATCTACTCAAAAACGTGAAGTTTCCTTCGCTACACTTCCAGGCAAATTAGTGAATGTGGAACATAGGTAATGTTTATGGAGTGCAATACATACATTATTTAACGTACCAAATAAGCTACCACATCTGTGGCTGAAGGAAAAAGCACACAGATGTGATTATGTAAGAACAAAAGCAATAATACTATTTCCTATCACGGAAGGAACCAAAACCACCATGATTGTTCAATCTGAGCCACGAACGGAAAGAATGTTCAACACATTCGCTTTTGAAACAAAACTAATAACGCTTACAAAATTTTTTATGTATTACAAAGTCGAGTGAAGTGCAAGAGTGTGTGAAGAAATTTGGTTCCCTAGGCAGCTGTTAGGAGCCAAGGAAAGCGCCTGTCATTATGTTAACAGGCAGTATACGGCGCTGCAGTCGGCAACGCCTGTATACGACGACAAGGGTGCGGTGCAGTTGTCAGCTCGGTTACTGCTGCTGCAGTGGTAGGTTATCAAGATTTAATTGAGTTTGAAGGTGGTGTTATAGTCAGCGCACGAGCGATGGGACACTGCATCTACGAGGTAGCGGTGAAGTGGGGATTTCCCGTACGACCATTTCAAGAGAGTACCGTGAATATCAGAAATCCGGTAAAACATCAGATCTCCGACATCGCTGCGGCCGGAAAAGAAACTAAGACACTACAAGAACGGGACCAACGAAGACTGATGAGAATCTTTCAACGTGGCAGAACTGCTACCCTTCCGCAAATTGCTGCAAATTTTAATGCTGGGCCATCAAAAAGTGTCACCGTGTGAACCAACCAAGGAAACATCATCGATGTAAACTTTCGCAGCCGAAGGTCCACTCGTGTACCCTTAACTGCATGACAAAGTTTTATGCCTAGCCTGGACCCGTCAACACCGACATTGGACTGTTGATGAGTTGAAACAAGTTGCGTGGTCCGACGATTCTCGTTTCAAATTGTATCGGCTGATGAACATGACGAGTATGGAGACAACCTCATGAATCCATGGACACTGTATGTCCGCAGGGAACTGTTCAAGCTAGTGGAGGCTCTGTAATGGATTGGGGCGCTGTGCAGCTGGAGTGATACGAGACCTCTGATACGTCTAGATAAGATTGACAGGTGACACGTACGTAAGCATCCTGTCTCATCACCTGCATCTATTCATGTCCATTGTGCATACCGACGGACTCACGTAATTCCAGCAGGACAATGCGACACTTCACACGACCAGAATTGCTGGAGTCTGTCCATTAACACTCTTCTGAGATTACGCACTTGCGCTGGTCACCACACTCCCCAGGCATGAACATCGTTGAGCATATCTGGGATGCCTTGCAACGTGCTGTTCAGAAGAGATCTCCACCCCCTCGTACTCTTGTGGATTTATGGACAGTCCTGCATGATTCATGGTGTCAATTTCCTCCAGCACTACTTTAGACACGCCACGTCGTGGTGCGGCACTTCTGCGTGCTCGTGCTTGCCCTACACGGTATTAGACAGGTGTACCAGTTTCTTCGGCTCTTCAGTGTTCTTCTGCATGAGATCTGGGTTTGTATTTTCTCGTTTTCTGTTGAATACGCTGCAATTACACACATTTCGAAAGTATTTCATCATCATGAAGTTGTAGCTTATGTCACTGGATTAAGGAGATCCGGCTGTTTTACAAGTATTTCATGATCATTCATCTCTCTTGATAATTTAAGAATGCTTCAGCGCAAAAATTTAGTAACTATTTCGTTACTCAAGTAGGAAAACTGATAAAAACAAACCTTAATTTTACGGCTGCTTTCTCGCTCCTTAGCGTGGTTGTGTCGCAGCTGCTGTCAGATGGTAATAATCTTCACAGCAACGAGTGTAGCGACCGTGTACGTTGGACATTGTTTCCTCTCAAATTGGAGATACGTCTATCATATGAACCATAAGTCAATAATTTCTTTACATAGTTACTTAAAAAATGTCACAGTCGAATAAACAAAAGCTTGATGCATACCAATACTCAAAATCAGATATTCAGGAACGGAGACAATATGGAAGCCCGTGCTGGTTTGCTGGATGTCTATCACACTTAGTGATTTTTCAAATCTACATCGTTATTGTGAGGAAGAAAATAGGTTAATTCATTGTAACACGTGAAAACAAAGCCAACACATTCCTGGACGACGAAATTATGAATAAATATTTCTGTTTAATTATTGCACAGTTCAGGAAAGTTCCTTTCAACTCGTTATGAAAATTGGAAAGAAGAAGCCAAACTATCAGGATGCATGCCAACCACATAATTCGTCTTTCGGAGTTTGACCACACATGTTCTGTACAGTATCCTTGCTGTTCAATAACTGGCTATGGAGTGATTCAGTTTTACGAGGAGGTGATACGACTATAATAAAAAAGTCACCATTTCGAATTTCGCTAGTAGCATACTTTTTTCGATCCTATTTATTAATGAATCAAAATGGTAGTAAACAAATATTGAATTATATACTTGTTTTGTAAATAAAACTGCCTTTTCCTGCTGCTAGTTACTTTATTTATCCCATACGCGTTTCGCCTTCTCCTGCTCTAAGGCATCATCAGCGGGATCTGTAACGATACAGTTTTGTTAGTTATAGATTACCAAACAGTTCACTTCGCGATTTTTTGTAAAAATGTAATTACTTACGATTTGCTGACCTGCGTTTCCTCACATCTGGTCTGTAGGTCGCACTACCACTTTTACCACTGTTCTATGTTCACATCTTTGTGTTTTCGCCATCTACACACTGTTCACCATGTTTCTCACTCTTTTTTTCTGGTGGACTATCGTTCTTCTGTCACTCGATACAACTATTTCGTCATACACTTCTTTTCAAAGCGTAAATATTGCTACTCCCACTGATGATGCCTTAGAACACGAGAAGGCGAAACGCGTATTGGATGAATAAAATAACTAGCAGCAGTAAAAGGCAGTTTAATTTGAAAAACAAGTATTTATATGCTTGCTGTGGAGGATGGTCACACAACCAAAGTTGTTACTGAATTATATGTTTTTAGAAAAAAACAACTTTTAATTTTCATTACTGTACGAACCACCGAGGTTTGTATCACAATCCCCGCTACGCTATGTACTTTTTTGTACTTAACGGGGCTCTTTTATTTATTTATTTATTTGAGTTTTTGATGCATTTTACTACCATAACAAGAAGAAAATCTGAGAGGGCTACTCGATATTGACGCCTTGTTGCTCTCATTACTTTTGTGACTGTAAGAAGTCGTTTGCACTGATAGTCGCCTGTTGCTGTTATCAGCTGGTGTAACGACTCTTCCTGATGTGTAAAACTCAACAGCCGTAAGAAACAAGAGTACGAGAACAGATAGCAAAAGCTTTTAGAACTGAGAGTAATGCAATGGTCCTTTTACTGTACAGTACAGTTCTTCAAAATACATAAATTTTTCTTTACACCATCTATTTTAAGTGCCACCAGCACAATCAGGTAGAATTTTGTAGACCTCGGCGAGAAACTCGCGTGTTCGTATTTGTAAGGTTTCAATATATTTTTCTGTAGAAATGTTACAGGGTTTTCCACGAACGGCGCAAACCGCAAGACTGCAGTGAGAAGACTTGCATATACGATGCTGGCAGCAGAGTCGTTGCAGTCTTCCTTGAATGCCGGATGTCTAAATTTACCCAAGACTGTTGCAAATATTCATGTTAGATTTCCCTGAGCATCTCTGTTAGTCTTTTCTGTTGCCTGTACCGAAGTGATACGGTAATATTTTCTTTCCTGGGTCATCAGTCTTGTGAGTGAAGACTGTTGCAAAGATTCATATTAGATTTCCCTGAGCATCTCTGTTAGTCTTTTCTGTTGCCTGTACCGAAGTGATACGGTAATATTTTCTCTCCTGGGTCATCAGTCTTGTGAGTGGTTTGATGCTGCCCACCACGACTTCTTCTTCTCCTCCTGTTGCAACCTCTTCCTCTCAGAATATCACTTGCACCGTACTTCCTCTCCTATTTGTTGGATATATGTCTTCCCCTACTATTTTTATCCTCACCAGCTCCCTCTGGTACCACTGATGTTATTGCTTTATGTCTTAATGAATGACATACCACACTGTTAGTTCCTGTTGTCGGTGTTTTCCACATCCTCTTGTCACCGATTCTGCAGCAAATTTCTCATTTCTCATCTTATCCATCCACCCAGTTTCAACATCTTTCCATAGCATTCCATCTTATAATTCGATTTTCTGGTTTTCCACTTTTACCACAAACCATCATCATTTTCTCTGGCCTTGGTCGCACTGCAACATGGGGTCAGTCCTGTTCTTATGGATTTAGCAATGTTAACGGCGGGGTGTGGCCAGATGCCCTTCCTGTCGCTGCTCCACACCCCTAAGAGCAGAAGTAATGTACCCAAGCTGTCTGTGTCAAGTTTAAGTCATCAAATAGTGCAAACGTTTTCAAATGACTGCGAGACGTGTAACTAAGGCGGGACGTGGGGACCAGCACGGCATTCACCTAGTGATATGTGGAAAACCGCCTAAAAACCACATGCAGGTTGGCCACCACACCAGCCCTCGGCGTTAATCCGCCGGGCAGATTCGATCAGGGATCGGCGCACCAACCTGAGTCCAGGAAGCAGTGGATTAGCGCTCTCGGTTAGTATTGCGTCTTTTACCACAGACCGTAATTCGATTTCACAGTACACTGTGCTCCAAAAACCTGTTCTCATAAATTCCTCCCTCAAATTAAACGCTATGCTTGTTGTGGTGTCACCGCCAGACACCACACTTGCTAGGTGGTAGCCTTTAAATCGGCCGCGGTCCGTTAGTATACGTCGGACCTGCGTGTCGCCACTATCAGTGATTGCAGACCGAGTGCCGCCACACGGCAGGTCTAGAGAGACTTCCTAGCACTCACCCCAGTTGTACAACCGACTTTGCTAGCGATGGTTCACTGACAAATTACGCTCTCATTTGCCGAGACGATAGCATAGCCTTCAGCTACGTCATTTGCTACGACCTAGTAAGGCGCCATTACCAGTTACTATTGATGCTGTAAAACATGTACCGTCAAGAGCGATGTTCACCAATTATGGATTAAAGTTAAGTATTCCATCAGCTATGTACTTTTTTGCTAGTCTCATTTCTTTGACCTGTTCCAGACCTCACGCCAGCCTGCGTGAGCTAAAACGCGTGCCTTTCCGCTTCCTCTCATAGTGGGTTGGCTGTCTTGCCAATCCACAATACTTGTTACTGCTAGACTCCTTTTAGCGAAGAATGCCCTCTTGGCCTGTGCTAATCTGATTTACCTTAGTCCTCTTTGCTTCTTCCGCCATACGATTTTTTCCATCCAAGGCAGCGGAATTCCTTTTCTTCGTCTACTTCGTGGTCATCAGTTTTGATGTGAAGCTTTTCACTAATATCAATTCTGCTGATCCTCATTACTTTCATCTTATTTCGGTAGACTCCCAATCCATAGTATGTACTGAAACTGGCAGTTTAAAACTGTTTGCCGGACCGAGACTCGAACTCGGGACCTTTTTCCTTCCACAAACAAGTGTTCCATCGACTTTTTCCGGACTGTGCGCTCTAACATCATTTTTTTTCGTATGCACTTTGTAACGGAAGGAAAGAGAAGAGAAACAATCGACGAAGCTCGAGGGCAAGGAGAGCAGGGTTTGTAACTGAGGCCTGGCCACAGTGTTCCCGGCCCTCTCCGTAGTCGGGTGCATAGGAGGGAAGTGTCTGTGGTAGTGAGGGTGGGGTGGGGTGGGGGAGACACCCTTTTATTTATTTTTTCCCCATTCGCGTAACATGGAGAAGAGGGCAAAGTGTCAAGGCACTGCCTTATGTGAGCTGACTTGTTCGGCGAGTTTGATGTGCTCTGTTTTGTGACTTCCTCAAAAGATGGGAACGAGATATTCAGATGCAGTGAGAAGAGCGGGGGGAGAGGGTGGGGGAGGGTGGGGCGGACATGAATACTCGTTGCAGGTAGTTGCCAAGCTACGTCCAGTATTTGGGTCGCCACTCCAAGTCGACGTGGGCGTTCTGTCTTATGCACCAAAAGCCGAGGCCACAGAGATAGCTGAGAGTCCTAACTTTAATGCACAATATGGCGTTGATTTTGCCAGCTGGGAAGTATGTGTCCACAGGAAACATACGTATTAGATTCAGCCATGATAGGAGGAATTTGGAGAAAGCAGGAAATCGTTTTGCAGCTGAGCTTCCAGATGTCGGGGACTGATGGGTGTGTGAGGTGGTGGGTAACCTTGTCGAGGTGTCGGCAGATAGCACACAATGGGGTGTCGGCTAATCCACTTGTATGTTACTTCTGTCGTGTTCTAATTTTTCCATTGGTAACCAAGTACCAAGTTGCTCGAACATATGTAGGGAGGTGAACTTGGTGAATATGGTGCCATACATTTGACCAACAGATCGCAGGGCACTTCTGTTCGACGATGTTGCGTGACACTGGACGTAACAGGGTGAACAGATGTGTTTGGCAGGAGAAGGATGCATGGTCGCTAATGCAGGGTGCAAATAACTAGAGGCAACAACCAAGACAGCAATGGGTGACAAGGTAGTATTAAAGTGAGCAACCAGCACTGGTGGAAGGATGGACGCCAGCATGAACATGTCTACTAAACTGTGTGCCCATTGTTTCCGCATCCTTCGCATATTTACAATATAAGCCCTGTTGCTGGACGTTGAGTAGACGAAGTCCTCCTTGACTTAGAGGGAGCGTAAACGTTTCATATTGGACCTTAAAGATTGTTCCCCCATCAGATAGTAGCCAGAGGCCAGTTGCAAACGAAGTACAGTCGTGTTCAGTAAGGATTGGACTTGTGTAACACGCACCAGTTTCGAAGCAACATGGTGATTGAGATAGACCACCCGCTGAAGAGGGTCGAGACGGCAGATTGGATTGTTGTAGATGTCGGCGCGAACACATTGCAACACGCGATGGAAATTGGTGGTTCTTGTCCGGGATGTATTTGAGGTGAAGACAATGCCCTCATACTTGATTGTCTCCACCCGTGGGAAGGGTGCTTGTTTGGAATCGGGGTGGCAACGTCGTATTGTCTGCACTGCTGATTTATTTATGTTCATAGAGCTGCCTGTCGCTGAGCCGTATGTCATGATTGCTTTAGTGATATGCTGAGTTTCCACTCCCGAGCAAACCAAGAGGAGCATATCGTCGGCGTATGGGTGACAACGTAAGGTGCGCTGTCGTAGCGTGCCTCCAATGAGCGTAGATTTAAGGTTCCCTGTGAAGGATTTCAGCGTGAAGGCATATAGCAGAGTCGATAGCTGACTGCATTGTCGAGGAGACTGCTGTCTCAGAAATGGACTCGTTAAGCGACCATTGACTTGTTTACGGGAGCAAGACAGTGAGAAACGAGGATGGAAAGCACATCTGCGCCATCACGGGGAACAAGAAACATTTTGTACTTTGTCATATGCGTTATCGAAGTCAATTGTAACCATGGCTGCCTAGAGACAAGACACCATGACCATTGTTATTACATACCGACAATCTCCAGTTGAAGTCGGCATTGTCACTCGACCACGTGAGTTTGTCTTCTCTGGTGTAAGGATGCTGGGAAAAAGGGGATAAAGCGCACAGCCAAAATGCAGACAAAGATTCTGTATCCACATTAAGGAGGGTTACCTGATAGTAGTCAGTGATTGCCACAACACAGCGAGGCTTGTGTGTACGAATGATGACGCCCATCACAGAGCTGGGAGGGTTAACACGGCCCGGCGTGAAAAGTTGCTATTCCATGTCTGGGACATTAACATCCAGAAGGCACGATAGAGCTCTATAGGCAGACCAACCCTACCGGGAGATTTGTTAATGCCACTTTCGCTGATGGCGGTCACCACGTTGTCCCTGGGGATCGGTTCGATCAATTGGGCATACTCTCCATCAGGGATGGTGCAGGTGCAAGTCATGTAAGACAGGATCTGACCAGCTGCTGTTGCATCAGCAACCATAGCGGTGTAGATGTTCCAGTAGTGATTGGCGAAAGCAGTGACCATTTCAGATTGTTAGGTGGGGGGCTTTGCCTGTGGCGTGACAAGTTTTGGTATGATTCGCCGTCGTCATCTTTTGTAGGTTGCGACATGACGCATGGTAAGTATTGCCTTGGTCCAGTGAGTCCTGTAGACGCGTTCTCGTGAGGACTTCTGTAGATGATGTCATGCCGTCGTTATTATGCGTACCTTAATCCGTTGATGCTCCATCCATGATTGTGTTGGGTCCTTGGGATTCCAAGTATCGGAGGATAGCATAATAGTAGTTAACTGCTTGTCGGTGCCATTCCATCACGTCCTTCGCGCATGGCATCAGGCTTTACTATAACGAGGGCTTAGCACACCCTAGACACCATTCTAAAGTCATTCTGTAGGTGGGTGGTCACCGTTTGCAAGTCGTCCAAGCCTCTGCTACATGTCGTTACCATTCTGGCTCCTGGAGGTGATAATTGTTCACTTCCGATGGCGTGCGACTACACCAGACTGGTTGCGATTTGAGGGGGAGTGTGCAGACGTATCCACTGACGTGTGAGAAAGCCAGCAGCCACAGTTCAACATCATGGACATCATATACAATTCCTAGGAGACGTAAATTCTGTAAGTCGACTTTCCGAATTCTTGTTTGATATGTGGAGCCAAGGGCAGTGCTAAATTTCTCTTTCCATGAATCACTAAGCCGGAGGTCTCGGATCATTATGCGGAGTTCTTGACAGGTATCAAAGTCAGGCGTCAGACCATTCTGTTGCCAAGACACAGTTGAAGTCGCCTCCAAATATGCAACTTGCCCTAAGAACAATGGGGCAATGTCTTCAGAGTATAATGTGGCTCTCTCCCACTGTTGTTGAAATATGTGTCCATAGCGATGAAGGAAATGCCTCGTTCTGATGATAGAATGGTCAGTTCCGTAACAGGGATTCCTTGATGAACATATGGAGCTATGTCACTGGCAAGGAGGTCACCACAGAGGTGTAAAGTATGTATCCAGCAACGTGATCCGGAGCAGCTAGATGCGGTTCCTGTAGGAATGCAATAGCAACGTCAGAAGCCCAGATCATGTCTCGTAACAGAGATAATTTCAGGGGAGAACTGATGTGATTGGTATTTATTGCTGCAATCCTGTATGATTGAGGGCATGGTAAGGTTGGTTCGGTGTCACATTGTAGGTAATCACAGGGGAATGAGGAGATGGTAGCTGTCACGTCCAGCTCCAGCTGCTGCAGCCTGTTTATACTTGGGTCGTGGCTTCCACAGGCGCTTCCGGTGACAAAGTCAGAGTCGATTCAGATGTCGTCGCTCCACCCAGAAGTGTGGAGTCCTGGTGACTCATCGATTTGCTCCAGCGGTACAGGTTGCTCGGACGTGACCTCCAGTTCGACGATCCTTTGACTTGCTGCCACAGCTGATGGCTGTTCGTTAGTGGGGGTCGGAGTTACATTGGTGTATTTGACTTCAATCGATGTGGTTGTATGTATGGCAGTTGGGTAACTAATGCTTCTATGACCAGCATTCTGCGTCGGAAGACAGAGGTGAATCTTATCGTTAAGGCATAAGGCTGTCGTTTATGTAAACTCCGTGTCGTCTGAGAGATGAATGGCTTGCTCAGAAGGTTGAATAATCAACGAAAGCATAACGTTGTAAGAGTTGGAGAGTGGAATGTCAGAAGCTTGAACGTGGTAGGTAAGCTAGAAAATGTCAAACGGGAAATGCAAACCCTCAATCTACATATAGTAGGTGTCAGAGAAGTGAAATGGAAAGAAGACAAGGACTTCTGGCCAGAGGAGTATAGGGTAATATCAACAGGAGCAGAAAATGGTATAACGGGATTAGGATTCGTTATGAATATGAAGGTAGGAAAAATGAGTGTGTTACTGTGAACACTTTGGTGATAGAGTTGTTCCAATCAGAATCGACAGAAAACCAACAGCGACAATGATAGCTCAGGTACACATGCCGACGTTGCAACTGAAGATGAAGAGACAGGGAAAGTATATGAGAATACTGAAAGGATAGTACAGTACGTAAAGATAGACGAAAATCTAACAGTCATGGGGGAGTGTAATGCAGTTGTAGGGGAAGGAGCAGAAGAAACTGTTGTCGAGGAACATGGGCTTGGGACACGAAATGAGAGAGGAGAAAGACTAATTGAATTCTGTAATAAATTTCAGCTCTTAATAGCGAATAGTGTGTTCAAGAGTCTTAAGACGAGGTGGTATACATGGAAAAGGCCAGGGAACAGTGGAAGATTTCAGTTAGATTACAACATGGATAAGACATATTCCGAAATCATACTACACTCCTGGAAATTGAAATAAGAACACCGTGAATTCATTGTCCCAGGAAGGGGAAACTTTATTGACACATTCCTGGGGTCAGATACATCACATGATCACACTGACAGAACCACAGGCACATAGACACAGGCAACAGAGCATGCACAATGTCGGCACTAGTACAGCGTATATCCACCTTTCGCAGCAATGCAGGCTGCTATTCTCCCATGGAGACGATCGTAGAGATGCTGGATGTAGTCCTGTGGAACGGCTTGCCATGCCATTTCCACCTGGCGCCTCAGTTGGACCAGCGTTCGTGCTGGACGTGCAGACCGCGTGAGACGACGCTTCATCCAGTCCCAAACATGCTCAACGGGGGACAGATCCGGAGATCTTGCTGGCCAGGGTAGTTGACTTACACCTTCTAGAGCACGTTGGGTGGCACGGGATACATGCGGACGTGCATTGTCCTGTTGGAACAGCAAGTTCCCTTGCCGGTCTAGGAATGGTAGAACGATGGGTTCGATGACGGTTTGGATGTACCGTGCACTATTCAGTGTCCCCTCGACGATCACCAGTGGTGTACGGCCAGTGTAGGAGATCGCTCCCCACACCATGATGCCGGGTGTTGGCCCTGTGTGCCTCGGTCGTATGCAGTCCTGATTGTGGCGCTCACCTGCACGGCGCCCAACACGCATACGACCATCATTGGCACCAAGGCAGAAGCGACTCTCATCGCTGAAGACGACACGTCTCCATTCGTCCCTCCATTCACGCCTGTCGCGACACCACTGGAGGCGGGCTGCACGATGTTGGGGCGTGAGCGGAAGACGGCCTAACGGTGTGCGGGACCGTAGCCCAGCTTCATGGAGACGGTTGCGAATGGTCCTCGCCGATACCCCAGGAGCAACAGTGTCCCTAATTTGCTGGGAAGTGGCGGTGCGGTCCCCTACGGCACTGCGTAGGATCCTAAGGTCTTGGCGTGCATCCGTGCGTCGCTGCGGTCCGGTCCCAGGTCGACGGGCACGTGCACCTTCCGCCGACCACTGGCGACAACATCGATGTACTGTGGAGACCTCACGCCCCACGTGTTGAGCAATTCGGCGGTACGTCCACCCGGCCTCCCGCATGCCCATTATACGCCCTCGCTCAAAGTCCGTCAACTGCACATACGGTTCACGTCCACGCTGTCGCGGCATGCTACCAGTGTTAAAGACTGCGATGGAGCTTCGTATGCCACGGCAAACTGGCTGACACTGACGGCGGCGAAGCACAAATGCTGCGCAGCTAGCGCCATTCGACGGCCAACACCGCGGTTCCTGGTGTGTCCGCTGTGCCGTGCGTGTGATCATTGCTTGTACAGCCCTCTCGCAGTGTCCGGAGCAAGTATGGTGGGTCTGACACACCGGTGTCAATGTGTTCTTTTTTCCATTTCCAGGAGTGTATATTGTAAGGAGCATGCAGGGGCAGATACAGGCTCAGATCACAATGTAGTAATGATGAAAAGAAGGCTGAAGTTCAAGAGATTAGTCAGGAAGGTCAGTACGCAAAGAAGTGAGATACGGAAGTCCTAAGGAACGCCGAGACACTCTTATAGTTTTCTAAGGTTATAGATACAGCATTAAGATACAGCTCAGTAGGCAGTATAGTTGAAGAGGAATGAATATGTCTAAAAAGGGCAATCACAGAAGGTGGAAAGAAAAACATACGTTCAAAGAATGTAACTGCGAAGAAACCATGGGTAAGAGAGGTAACTGACTGAGGAAAGAAAAAGTACAAGAATGTCCTGGGAAATTCAGAAATACAGAAGTACAAGTCGCTGAGGAATTAAATAAATAGGAAGTGCAGGGAAGCTAAGAAGAAACGGCTGGATGAAAAATGTGAAGAAATCGAAAAATAAATGATAATCGAAAGGTCTGACTCATCGAACAGGGGAGTCGAAAGTAACTTGGGTGTCACTAAAATCAAGGGTGTTAAACGCGGAGTAGAGGGCGGATAAATGGAAAGAGTACATTGAAAGCCTCTATGAGGGGAAAGATATGTCTGATGTGATAGAAGAACAAACAGGACTCTACTCAGAAGAGACAGGGGATCCAGTGTTAGAATCGAAATTGGAAAGAGCTTTGGAGGACTTTCAATCAAATAATGAAGAAGGGATAGATACGTAGGTTAGAACTTATGTAGTGGCAACATCGTTGTGGAGACGCTATGCAATGGAATCTACTATTGTCGCTGATAGCACACGTTGTTGACATACCTGCATTACCTCCGAGCAAATGGACTCGCCCGTCCCACGTCACCGTCGAGGAGAACAGTCACTGGTGAGTGAGCAGCCTAACGCTCGCCACACTGAATGAATGTCTAGCTCAGCAGGATGTGTCCACCTTCGCATAGCTAATTCTATAATAGTCAATGAGAGTACATCACTGAAGGTGAGTTATGTGATTCACCTTCCTTTGAGTTCAGGTGCTTTATAATTTTTATTTTATTCCTTTTGTTCTGAGTTTTCAGCCTTCTGACAGGTTTGATCCCGCCCCGATTTCCTCTTCTACGCCACCTTCTTCGTCTGAGAGTACCACTTGCAACCTACGTCCGTAATTATTCGGTGGTTGTGCTCCAAACCCTGTCTTCTCCTACAGTTTTTTTACTTCTACAGGTCCTTCTAGTACCATGAATTTTATTCCTGACGTCTTAACAAATGCCCTGCCTTCCTGTTCCTTCTTGACAGTGTTTATTTACCTTTCTACGCTGATTCTACAGAGAACCTTCTCATCACTTATCTTACCAGTCCATATCTTTATTAACGGCCGTCTATAACACCACACCTCAAAGGGACTGATTATCTTCCGTTTCTGTTTTACCCATTGTCCAAGATTCAATAACATACAATGCTCTGTTCCAAACCCACATTCTCAGAAATTTCTCTCTCATATTAAGGCCTATGTTCGATACCAGTAGACTCCTCTTGACCAGGAATGCGCTCTTTGATTGTGCTACTCTGCTTCTTATGTTGCCGTTTATGGGTCCGTCAAAGGAAGCAGTATTCATTAACTTCGCCTACTTCGTTACCATCAGTTTTGGTGTTAAGTTTCTCGCTATTCAAAACGTGTGCGAATTCCTAAGGGGCCGAACTACTGAGGTCATCGCTCCCGAGACTTAAACATTACCTAAAGTAACTTATGCTAAGAACAACACACACACACACACACACACACACACACACACACACACACACACACATGCCCGAGGGAGGACTCGAGCCTCCGGCGGGAGGGGCCATGTAATCCGTGACATGGCGCCTCAAACCACTCGGGCATTGCACGCTGCTTCTCGCTACTCTCATTTATATTATTTCTCACTTCTTTTGTCTGTTTCCGGTACAATCTCGATCCATACTCGGTACTCATTCGACTGTTCATTCTGTTTATCGGTCCCTGCTATTGTTCCTCACTTTCACATAGGATAGCAATGTCCGTAGCTATTCTTATCATTGATATCCTTTCACCTCGAATTTTACTCCAACTCCTGAACCTTTGTTTTATTTTCGTAGTTGCTTTCTTCGATGAAAGGACAGCATTTCTCTCTTACACCACTTTTAATCGAGCCCTCCGTTTTCTGTGTTCTATTCTCGGTTTTCCATCTGAATTATTCTACATATTGTATGTTATACGTATCGTCTTATTGTTTACAACTATTTTCCTGATAATTTCGAACATTTTGCTTAGTTATACATTGTCGAATGCTGTTTCAAGATCGACAGACCCTTTGGACGGGTCTAGATTTTCTTACGTTTTGCTTCCATTATCAAACACAATATCAGACCTTTTGTTTCTCGTCTCTTTACTTTTCCTGAAGCCTAGCTGATCGTCATCTAACACATCCTCGGTTTTCTTTTCCATTCATCTATATAATGTTTTTGTAAGCAACTTGAATACATGATATGGTAAGGTGACTGTCCTATTGTCTACACACTTACCTGTCCTTTCTATCTTTGGGGTTCGGTGGGTGATTTTTTTCGAAAATGTCTATTAGTATGTATCCGTACTCACAGTATCCACTCTTCCCTCCGCATTTAAGAGGGTAAATACTCTTGCACTCTTCTTGTCGACATCTTTTCTTTTAATTCTCCCTAAGGTTGTTTTCACATTTCTGTTTGCAGAATCAGTCTTTCTGGCGCCCATGTACTTTTCGATTTCTTCGCAGTTTTCTTGCAGTCACTTCATTTTGGCTTCCTTACACTTCCTATTTATCTCACTACTAAATGGCTGACCATTTTTATACTTCCTTCTTTCATCGATACATTGAAAAATTTCTTCTGTTAACCAAGCTTTCTTCGCATTTGATTTCTTTGTACCTACATTTGCCTGTCCACCTTCTGTAATTTTCGTTCTTGGATCATCTTCTGTGATATTCATTATCACAGTATCAACAGCCTTAGCGAACTTCAAACGTATCTCAGTATTCTTCAGTTCTTGATTACTGTCATTCCTACTAACCAGCCTATATTCCTGTGTAACTCTTAATTCTCTTCCATCCGATAATACAGATACCCAGTCACCCATGATAATTGTATTTTCATCTCCCATTACATAATACTGCAATACACTTTCAGCATTCTCACTTATTTCTGTCTAATGGCTACAAGTTTCGCTACCAAGTTCCGTCACCATGCCATCTTACGACAAAAGATGAAAGTACTTAGCTAAAATATTCTTTAAGAAACATTGACTTTTTTCCTACGCTAGCTAAACTATGATGTAGTCTTAACATACAGGCAACGCCTTATCCGGGGTGCTGAATCGTATAGCTCGCTTACCGAAGTAGGTGTGTTACATACTGTAAGTAAAGGTCAATGCTCTGCTTTAAATAGACACAACCTACAGCTAGACGTTATAAGAGTGCCCCTGTATACAGAGGGTTCCTTTTTTATTTCTTACAGAAGGGTCAAAATTTAGAAAATAAAAATTTGAATAACACTGAGGATGTTATAAGATAAATAATAAAACGTAGAAGGCGGAATAACACAACCTACACTAAAGCGCCAAAGAAACTGGTATAGGCATGTGTATTTAAATAGAGCGATATGTAAACAGGCAGAATACGGGGCTGCGGTCGCCAACGACTATATAAAACAAGTGTCTCGCGCAGTTTTCAGTTACTGCTCCCACAATGAATGGTTATCACGGTTTAAGTGAGTCTGAATGTGGTGTCATATTTGGCGCACAAGCGATGGGACACAGCAATTCCGGACTAGCAATGAAGTGGGGATTCTCCCGTGTGCACCATGAATATCAGGAATCCTGTAAAACATCAAAGCTCCGACATCGCTGCGACCGGAAAAAAATCCTGCAAGAACGGGACCAATGACGCTGAAGAGAATCGTTCAGCGTGAAAGAGTTGCAACCTTCCCGAAAATTGTTGCAGATTTCATTGTTGGGCCGTCAACAAGTGTCAGCGTGAGAACCATTCAACGAAATACTATTAATATGGGCTTTCGGAGGCGAAGGCCCACTCGTGTTCCCTTGATGACTGCACGACACAAAGCTTTACGCCTCGCCTGGGCCCGTCAACACCCACATTGGCCTGTAAATGTCTGGAAACACGTTGTCTGGTCGGACGAGTCTCGTTTGAAATTGTATCGAACCGATGGATGTGTACGGGTATGGAGACAACCTCATGAATCCATGGACCCTGCATGTTAGCAAAGGACTGTTCAAGCTGGTGGAGGCTCTGTAATGGTGTGGGGCGTGTGCAGTTTGAGTGATATGGAACCCCTTATACATCTAGATACGATACTGACAGGTGACACGTACGTAAGCATCCTGTCTGATCATCTGCACCCTTTCACGTCCACTGTGCATTCCGACGGACTTGGGAAATTCCAGCAGGACAATGTGACACCCCACACGTCTAGAATTGCTGCAGAGTGTCTCCAGGAACACTCTGCTGAGTTTGAACACTTCCGCTGGCCACCAAACTCCACAGATATTAATATTTAACATATCTGGGATGCCTTGCAACTTGCTTTTCAGAAGGGACCTCCAGCCCCTCGTACTCTTACGGATTTATGGACAGCCCTGCAGGATTCATGGCGTCAATCCCCTTCATCACTACTTCAGACATTAGTCGAGTCCATGCCACGTCGTCTTGCGGCACTTCTGCGTGCTGGCGGGGGCCTACACGATATTAGGCGGGTGTACCAGTTTCTTTGGCTCTTCAGTGTAAATGGTAAAGCACAACATAGGAACTTGCCTGCGTTACTCTGCGTCTAATATTTTAGTACATTCTTTCTCCTTAATCTTGTTTTACTATTTTCCTTCTCAGATTCAATACCTTATGACATTTTTATAATTTTAAAACTGCACTTTGTATCACACGTTAGTAATCATTGAAAAACTATTTTGTAAATATTTCTTACGCCATATTTAACTTTACACTATGATATTTATTTGTTGGATGGCTTGATGACGGTGCTTGATACCGAGACAAGTGTACATATACATCTACATACCCATTCAGCTTTTCAAATTTAAGTGCTTCGTAGAGAATATGTACGATCACTTTTAGACTTTTTCTCGACCATTCCACTTTCGAACCGTAAGTGAGAAAAATTAACACCTAAAGCGTAAACGGGACTCATTAGAAAAGATAGAAACTTAAGTAAATAACTTTATGTTGTTCGCTGTTCCAACTGATATTGTATCGAGAACACGTTTCCTTCTATTGCTTGTGGTGATGGCCTTTCTACTTTATTTGTAGCTGCTGGCGTCGGTTTACTGTCAATTAGATCACCACCACACACTTTCAGTTGCAGGTGACATTTCCTGTGCATACAGATGGTGTGTATTTAAAGCAGCGGTTTCGGTTGCATTTAACGTACTCATGTTATCGACCATTTGTCAAGGCCCTTAGCAAGAGGAGGATGACTCCTTATACCGGGGCTGTTCAGTCACCATTGCTGATGATTTTCTTTGTAAATTTAAGCAGTAGCTGGCATCGACTTGAGACCTAGGGTATTTTTTTTACTTGTCGAAAACGCTAGCATTTTACTGCTAAAGCTGTGAGGCGGAATATGAAGCAGAATATGTAAGGGTAAATAATAGTAGAACATGTGTAACGTTTGAAGATAGATTAAAGAATTTCGATTCAATTAAAAACTCTAGACCAGAAACACCACACAACACAACACGTATACATCAAGGAAATTAAAGGCAGCTCCCTCTGCAAGAGTCTTTTGCGATAGTGATGGTGCCATTGATGTGAGTGTTTTGATAGAAAGGTCTACCATTAATTCAGAGTCATATATGAAGACTCAACAAACTGAAGAGCAGTTTACGACGTGTTCGATCACACAAGGGACCACGAGAAAACTCATTCAAAGACGGCAGTGCACGCCTGCGCAAGTCGCAGAACCCGTGAACACATCGACACACTGGGTTGGACCTGCTGTCTCATCCACCCTGAACCCCACACCTGGCACCCTCAGACTTCTGTCTGTTTGGAGCAACTAAGAATTCTATACATGGGACTCACGTTGGAAATGACGAGAGCGTAATTCATGCGGTGAAAACTTGGTCACGGGCACATGACAAGAGGATTTACCGAAACGGAATAGCTGCTCTTGCGCAACACTGGCGTAAGGCCATAGAATGTGATGGAGATTATGTAGAAAAACAGTACATGTAAAATAAATGCTGGTTAATATAATCTCTAAATACTAACTCTTGAGAATAGAAAAACTACGCTCTGTGAAAAAAAAAAAAACCTTGATTCTTTATTTATTGAACGAAGGGATATCGGATGAGGCTACATCTCGCTGTCTTGGGTGGGAGGGAATGGGGGTTTTGGAAATGGAGCGTGGATGGGCTTGAGGAGGCAGTCGCAGGGACGAAGCGCCCACCCCCTACCTCGGAGCGCGTTATGGACAGAGGAGGCGGGCAGGGGGTGGGAAGTTGAGAGGAGAGGCGGGCGCCTTTTGGAAAGTTGGAGGGCCATCCAGCCCTGGCAGAGGGCGGAGTGGCGCCGCGCCCTAAGGGCCGGCCCTGCGTCGCTCACGTGGCCGGCGAGCAGCCCTTGGCGCGCCGCCTCTCTGCGCTATCACAGCCGTCGGCCCCCAGCTCTGTCGTACCACGCGGCCGCCCCGTCTCTGCTTGTCACGGAAGGACAGAGTAAGACAAGTGATAAGCTCTTTAGCTTCGTAGCTGCACGAAAGTGCAAAGTCATAGTAAACGCTGCCTTAAAACGAATCGTTACACAGCCGGTAGACTTAGTACACATTCCAAAGCAAAGTAAACTCAGGGTCTGACTCGTCGACAGAGAAACAATAACAATTTCAGCCTGTCAAAGTGATGAATGACGATTTTAATGCACGAATTAGAACAGCTCATTTAGTTTTCCACATTCCATCTGATGTCCTGATTGTCTATTGTAAATAAGACAGGCACCAACTCCCACAGTCACTTAAAACTTTATGAAAAAAATAACCGCAATTTGGTTGTACGACAAATGTTTTCCCATGATCTAAGTGTCAGCCTAAGGCCATTATGAAGTATAACATGAATCAATAACAGTACACTTCATGTCAAACAGTATCGTCAAAAATATATTTTTTTTCTTTATTGAATTTCGATTCCCCCCGAAGGGGGTGGGCTGGCAGCAGCTTAGTATGCCGCTCTTCAGCCTACAGACTTTGTTTTAAAAAGGTGAAGATAATATATAATAAAAAAAAACAGGCGATAAAATCGGAGACAAAGGGTAAAATGGCGAAAAAAAGCGTGGAACTTAAAACATAGAACAAAGGGATGATGATGCTAATAAAATACATACGAAGCAGACAGGTAAAATACTAGACAGACAATTAAAAAACACAGCGACAGTCTGGTTTCTGTTCGCAAAAGACATAAAATTCACACCCAGCGACAGCTTGGTTTCTGTTCACAACACGGGAAAAGACGAAACAACACTGAACAGTCACTGGAACACTGCACTAAAATATGACATATCACAGCCAAGAGCAGGTGGGGGAAACTGGACAGATGATGGGAAAATAAAAAAGGGGGGAAGGTGAGGAAAAGTGAAGGGGGGAGGGGGAATGGAGCCAATGAAGGATGAGTACCCATAAGAGGGGTGCTGGGCGGACGTGACAAGGAGTGGGGAAGGCAGAGGACGGGAATACAAAGGGACTCGAAGGGGGGGGGGAAGGGGGAGGTTAGGTGGGGAGAAGCACAGATGGAGGGGGGGGGGGAAGAGAGAGCCCAGGGAAAGGACGGAGGAATGGTGGGGGGGTGAGGATCGGAGTTGATAGGAGGGATAAATGGAGAGAGGGCATCATCTGGGAGGGGGAGTTGATGGAAGCCACCTTGGGAAAGGAGATGAAGGGTGGAGAGATGGAGGGTACCGGGGACAGAACAGTGAGGGCGTGGCAGGGGGTGGCGATGGGAGACGAGAGGAGAGGAGCAACCAGGGGGTGAGGGGGATAAAGGCGGCGGGAGATGTACAGTATGCCGATATGTTCGAGAATAGGAGCGGATGGGAAAGGAATGAGGTCAAGATCCGCGTGGGGGACGGGAGGCGTATACGGAAGGTGAGGCGGAGTGCATGAAGCTGAAGGATCTCGAGGCACTTATAGCATTTTTGGAGGGGGGGGGGGGCAGATATCCAGGCGGGACCGGCATAACGGAGGATGGGACGGATTAAGGATTTATAGGTGTGGAGGATGGTATAGGGGTTCAACCCCCACGTCCAGCCGGTCAAAAATATGTAGCTTCGGTTATATAAACCAATTTTATCAAACGTAAATGCGAGAACATTTGAGTAACAGGCTAATTTACTGGCAGTTGGCATGACTTATTCACTCGATATGGTTGTGGAATAAAATAGATGACCAAATAGCAGGTTTTAAATTCCCCTACACTGTGTCTATGCAGCCACTTTCAATATATGTGACATATATTCTCGCAGTTAATTTTGATTAAACACGTTTATATAACTGAAGATAGGCGTCTTGACGATGGGTTGTTATCCATTGTAGTCTTATAAATGCCAAAGTCTATATTGTGGAATAAACTTCAAATAAATTCCCTCTCAGTTCAGACAAGGGTTTCGCCCATCAACATCCTCATGTAACTTCAAAGGAAATAATCTACCAAAGGGATATCACAGCCGGTGCTATACATCATTATTTCTTTATTTCTTTCTAAGATAAAATCAGTATAGTGCCACCAGTGACGATGTTCAAATAGTTGACTCCCACGTCATGCGAGACATTCTATCACTTGCAACATTAAATTCCAGTATTGGCTCCTAATCTCAAAATAGTGTGTTTTGGGACATCTACATCATATTGTTCTTCAGGCGATGCAAAGAAATAACACTGAACGACACTAGCTAATCAAGCAACATGGTTACTACCGTTCGCCGCTTATTGCTACCTTCCGGATCTCATGAAATAGTAGGATATTACGATTCCTGGCTGATGCTCTGTGACCCTTATTGAACCTATAGATGCCTATTTCCTAAAGGAAAGATTCCGGTACCTTTTCTTTGTGGACTTACGCTCCTTTTGGCTTTGTCAGGGGAACCCGTGTTTCCTGCTCAACGTTTGGATTCTTGTAGGCTCGTTTCTCATTTACACTTTGTCCGTGTATTTTCATTACTTGTTCTGAAGGCGTTAACGCAGCAGCTCCTAGAAGAGTAATCATTTGGTTTAGAACTGATCTGAATAAAATTAGTAATTGAATAAATTGACATATTTTATTTTGAAATGACACTTAAGGTTCTACCTTTTGATGCGCAAAAATTTATGTCATGGTTAATATTTTCATACCAATGTGACTTCTTGGAAGCTTATCTAAGGCACATGTGTATCTTTAGCTTTGAAATCCTAGGCGAATTGGCATGTATGTAAATAAGTATGACGAAGGAATTGCTTTTGTGTGCTTGTGACTTAGCGCTTGTTAATTATCGGCGGTGGACATTTTTTAGTTATTTAATTGTACGGATTTAAGTTCGAATTCACTGATGTTGTGATGAAAATGGAATGCATCGTATACATCAAAAGAACACGAACAGAGTTCTTCTTGGATTGAATAAACAGCCAAAAAGAATGCAGCCTGTACTTGCCACTTATTCCTCATGCTGTGTATAATGGGCGAAGAGGACTTGCAAACTTTCCGTTCTATCACCACCACTACCAGCTATCCATTGCTTGGTAAAGAAATCGCTCAGGTTTCTCCACACATTACGTTCTTCAGCTATTCCCAACCATACTGTTTTTGCCTATTTCATAATGTCGCCTGTTCACTTTCAATAAGGTCGTCTAGTTCGTCTTATATCCTAGGATGCATCAAGGTAATTCTTCAGTTCAGCTACTACAAATTTGCCTTGGTATGTCGTACTCGACTCCATTTGATTTTAATTTCAGTCATAATTACGTCTTCTGCCTCAGATCGTTCCATGATCCATTTCGTAGTTCACCAGGCTATACTATTAATCCCCAATATCAGTCTCTCCCATGCTCACTGACCACTTAAAGTTTGTGAATGGTTTTTGCATTTCAAGCCTATATATCACTGCCATAAAACACAACTAATGATATACGCTGATTGTAAACTTCTCATACCAAACCCGTCGAAGAACTATCCTGGAAAATGTTTCATCTGGAGGAAGGTTGTATTGGAACTAAAATATTTTTTGTTGATTGCGTTCCAAAGCTTTTGTAAACTGTAAAGTTACGTCGTGTACCACCTCAATCTGCTGTTCAGATTATTCTTTATTATCCAGATTAGATACATGAATAGGTACATAATAAATCCACTATTTCAGAAATGTAATATGTATAAATACACATGTACTCTACCTGACTACACTAACGCTTTTTAACGTTATTTTTAAAATTTCCAAAGTTATCGACCGATTTACTCCAAATTTTATGAAGTACCCTAATAAATATTGCGACGAACACCCGAAGTACAGTATATTTCTAAACAAAACTGTCCAGGTTCTCTCTTAAACGCGGCCACTAGAAGGTTTGTTTTTCCTGTAGTTACTTTTAACTATGACAGACAATTATTGTTTCTCTCATATTGACCCTTCCTCGTTACGTATATAATTCTAAAGAAAAACTGCTCTACAACAATGTGCTGTTTTGTTTTCTTCCTCACAGTTAGTTTTACCAGGAAACATGAAAGTTGTATTTGTGGATTATCGACTTATCATTAAACATCTACTGCGGAATCTTAATCGTCCCATACTTTCCAATCCCAGCTGTCCGCGAATTAAAACTATGCCATATACTTCGTTGTAGCTACTATCCTCACAGATACAGCAGCTGTCTCATTCCCCATATACATTTATACCTGCATCATATTCCGCAAGTCACCTGACGGTGTGTGGTGGAGCGTACTTATGGTACTACTAACCGATTCTCCCTTCCCTGTTCCACTCGCGAATGGCGCGTGGGAAGAATGACTGTCGGCAAGCCTCTGTACTGGCTCTAATTTCTGGAATTTTCTCGTCGTGGTCATTTCCTGAGATGCCTGTGGGAGTAAATGGTATGTTGTCCAACTCTTCCAGGAAAATGCTCACTTGAAACACCAGTAGTGAACCTGTCTGTGATGGACAATGCCTCTCTTGTATCATCTGGCACTGGAGTTTGTCGAGCGTCTCTGCAACGCTCTCGCGCCGAATAAATGGAACCCTGACGAAATGTGCCGCTCTTCGTTGGATCTTCCCTCTCTCTCTTCTGTATTGATTGTAATAGTGATCTCAATCGATTTCTCTATTCAAACAAGTTGTGGTGTCACCGCCAGACACCACACTTGCTAGGTGGTAGTTTAAATCGGCCGCGGTCCAGGTAGTACATGTCGGACCCGCGTGTCGCCACTGTGATCGCAGACCTAGCGCCACCACCAAGGCAGGTCTCGTGATACGAGAGTGGACTCGACCCCAGTTGTACGAGAACCAAGCTACCGCCCAGTTGTACGCGAACCTAGCTATCGCCCAGTTGTACGAAGCCTTTCTCTCTCATTAGCCGAGAGACAGAATAGCCATCAGCTAAGTTAATGGCAACGAACTAGCAAGGAGCCATTTGTATCAGTGCCTATAGCTTACGAGTAATCAAGAGAGATGTATTCCAAGGAATTATTAAAAGTTAAGTAAAAAGCATCTACATACTTTTCTTCTTATTCATTTATAAGTTCTCATGTTCCAGACTTCACGCCCGTCTGCTTATTGCCGTTCGTGCACTATCGGCCACAGCGTTAGTTTAGCATTCCTTTTCAGCAATCAAAATCACGGTGTCGGTCCAGCTACCGACACTACAATTATTGGCGACGAGATAAAGAGTTTGTATTAATTCATTTGCACCATTGGCCGATTTCAAGTGTTCTGATTGCTTACATTTAATTGTGTCATGGCTTCGCCACAATCTCCAGATGTTGAATACCATTGGCCTGGCAGAAAGACTGGAATTCTGCGGACATGAATTGTGGGCCATTGTCGGAAACAATAGTCTGCGGAAGACCTTCAATGCAAAAGATAGCAGACAACGCTTGGATGGTGGCGGAGGACGTCGTGGAAGACATCCGGACAACAAAAGGAAAATTACTGAAGGCGTCGACCAGAACCAACCATCGAGCATTCCAGAATGGACCAGCAAAATCAATGTGCAAGCGTTGCCAAGGGGAAGTGGCTTTTGGCCACGCAAAGACTTTCCGCGGCGGTGCGGATTGTTGTTCGGCGCACGCCGGGCACGAAGAACACATATTCGTAATCGCAGCATCGATTCCGAACCAAGTACAGTGCTGACGAGCAAGTTGTTTCGTTCGCACTATACCCCAATGTCCTTGGTGAAGAAGCCGTAAAACAGAGGACTGTAACGAACGTGGGACCACGACTCGGGACTGATCATTATCAGAACGCAACAACAAAACACCACGTCGAACAAAAAATCCCATCCTCGTCGCCAAAAAAAAAAAAAAAATCACCGGGCCTCGCGCACGGCGACACAGCGACCGCCGCGTGCTAAGCCAGGTGTGCCGCGCCAGCCCACAAATGCAGTGAAATCATGCCCGCGGTGTGCTACTAGACATTCGCGTGAACATTGCCCGTCACGCCAAGCTATTTGCTTTTTCTGCAATAAGAAAGGACATGTTCAAAGTGTTTGCCAGAAAAAGCTCAGATCAGACAATCACAATCATTCCAGGCCCTTTGCTTCGCGCCGGAATCGAACCAAGGACACTCCGGTTCGTGGACCTTCGCCTATGGACATTCATGTCGTTAATTCCACTTCGTCCAGTGACACTTTCTCTAACAGTAACAGTGATCGTCCCACAAAAACTGTGCGTCGACGTCGCCGGAAATCACGTCAATTAGCAAGTGATTCTGTACCAGTGTCTGTTCCAATTGCACAAAACAGTCGCTCTTGTCGTCAGCAGGACAATAAACTTTTTGTGGACTTAGACTTTGACGGCCAAGTGATACCATTCCAGCTCGATACCGGAGCTGCAGTTTCATTGCTCAATCACGACACATACAAACAACTGGGCGCACCTCCGTTGCGTGCCGCAAATGTTAAGCTAACTACATATTCCGGACAGAAAATTCCTGTGTTAGGACAGTGCAGCCTTCTTGCAACATTCAAGGGACAAACCAAACTTGTGTCATTTTACGTTCTTCGTTCTTCTTCTGCAGTGAACTTATTTGGTCTAGATTTATTTAAGTTGTTTAACATGTCTATTGTAAATCAGGTCCTATCTGTGAATCAGACTGTGCCTCCAGACAGTGTTTCCCGGCTGTGTGACGAATTTGCAGACATTTTTGCACCGGGCTTAGGTTGCGCTAAAAACTATGAAGCACATTTAGAACTGAAGGTAAACGCGCAACCGAAATTTTTCAGGGCGCGCAATGTTCCCCACGCATTGCGTGATGAGGTCGCAAGAACGTTACACGATCTCGAATCACAGGGTGTAATTGAACGTGTGCAAGCTTCTCTCTGGGCCTCACCCTTAGTAATTTTGCCAAAACCTTCCGGAAAATTGAGACTTTGCGTGGACTTCAAGGCCACAGTGAATCCACAGCTAGTGACTGCTACTTTTCCTTTGCCCCGCCCGGAAGATCTTTTTGCTAAACTGTGCCCGGGAAAATATTTTTCAAAGTTGGACCTAGCCGATGCGTACTTGCAAATACCGGTGGACGACGAATCCCAGCGCGTATTGGTGGTTAACACGCATCTTGGATTGTACCGCTTCAAAAGACTGCCATTCGGGTGTGCATCCGCCCCTGCCTTGTTTCAGCAATATTTACAAACTATTTGTGCGTCGGTCCCTACTGCAGCAAACTATCTGGACGATATAGTGATCTCCGGACAGACAGAAGAAGATCATCTTGCGAATTTACGAACATTATTTCAGGTCTTGCGGCAAAATGGTCTTCGCTTGAGGAAGGACAAATGTGTGTTTTTTGCTCGTGACTTACCATACCTGGGACATGTCATTAATGCCCAAGGCATACATCCGAGTCCAGAGCACCTCCGTGCCATACAAGACTTGCCGTCCCCTAAAAATCTGAAACAGCTACAGAGTGTGTTGGGTAAAATTAATTATTACCATAAATATGTGCGCAATGCCTCTTCCATTTCAGCTCCGCTTCATCGCTTACGCCGTAAAGGTGTTCCGTTCGTCTGGACGCCGGAATGTGAACGCGCCTTTCGCCAGTTGAAATCGGCGTTGCTTTCTAATACTTGCCTTACGCCATTCGATCCCCAGAAACCCCTTTTGTTGATGGTAGATGCATCGGATTTCGGGATCGGTGCTGTGCTTGCGCACAAAGTTGGCTCACATGATCGCCCTATTGCCTTTGCGTCCAAATTGCTCTCGTCTGCGCAAAGAAATTATTCACAGATAGAGAAAGAAGCTTTGGCTCTCGTGTTTGGTGTTACTAAGTTCCATGATTTCTTGTATGGTCGTCACTTTACCATCATCACAGACCACAAACCTTTGACGTCGCTTTTTCATCCGAACAAGCCTGTACCTCCACGTACAGCGCAGAAATTCATTCGCTGGTCTATTTTCCTCTCGCAGTACCGCTACGATATCTTGTATCGGTCCACTGCTAAGCACGGCAACGCCGATGCGTTGTCCCGTTTGCCTGTTGCTGAGGATAAAGCATTCGATTCTTCCGAACTTGCTTGCATGTTCATTGATTCGGAAACCGATGAAGTGGTCGAATCGTTTCCGATTGATTTTCGTCGTGTCGCTACAGCCACAGCTGCTGACCCTGTCCTTGCTACTGTTTTACGTTTTGTTGCTACGCAATGGCCTTTGTCAAAGTCTCGGATCGAGGATCCGTTGGTTCGCCGATTTTTTGCTCACAAGGAGAGACTTTTTGTTCGACGTGGTGTTTTGTTGTTGCGTTCTGATAATGATCAGTCCCGAGTCGTGGTCCCACGTTCGTTACATTCCTCTGTTTTACGGCTTCTTCACCAAGGACATTGGGGTATAGTGCGAACGAAACAACTTGCTCGTCAGCACTGTACTTGGTTCGGAATCGATGCTGCGATTACGAATATGTGTTCTTCGTGCCCGGCGTGCGCCGAACAACAATCCGCACCGCCGCGGAAAGTCTTTGCGTGGCCAAAAGCCACTTCCCCTTGGCAACGCTTGCACATTGATTTTGCTGGTCCATTCTGGAATGCTCGATGGTTGGTTCTGGTCGACGCCTTCAGTAATTTTCCTTTTGTTGTCCGGATGTCTTCCACGACGTCCTCCGCCACCATCCAAGCGTTGTCTGCTATCTTTTGCATTGAAGGTCTTCCGCAGACTATTGTTTCCGACAATGGCCCACAATTCATGTCCGCAGAATTCCAGTCTTTCTGCCAGGCCAATGGTATTCAACATCTGCCATCCGCGCCGTTTTCGCCTCAGTCCAACGGTGCCGCTGAACGATTGGTCCGGACTTTCAAGTCACAGATGTTGAAATTGAAAGAGTCGCATTCTCGGGAGGACGCATTGTTGCTCTTTTTGTCTTCGTATCGCTCTCAGCCCCGAGATGGTCGCTCGCCGGCTGAGTTGCTCCACGGTCGTCCTCATCGCACCTTGATGTCTTTGCTGCATCCGCCGCATCAGGTTCCTGCGCAGCGGCAGACTCCTGCTTTTGCTCCAGGCGACGTTGTATTTTATCGCAACTATCGAGGTTCACGGCGTTGGCTCGCAGGGCGCATTCTTCGCTGCCTCGGCCGCGCGATGTATTTGGTTTTGGGGGCCTCTGGTGAGGTGCGTCGGCATCTCAATCAGCTGCGCCTCTGTCGTCGCTCGGGTTCTGCCGCTCCCCGTCTGCTTTCAGCGACGGTGCCGTCCGGTCAGCGCCCTGGGGACCCATCTACTGGCTCGCCTCATCCCCAGGTGTTACCGACGATGCCTTCCATTTTGCCCCATGGCGACGCGCCGCCGCCGCCGCAGCAGCAGCAGCAGCAGCAGCCGCCGCCGCCGCCGACCGCATTCGACGCTTCGTTGCAGCCGCCAAGCGCCTCCCAGGGTCACGCGCCGCCGATCGCTTCCCGTGACCAACTGTCCTCCGCCATGGAACGCCCGCCCGCTCCGGACCACATGACGTCATCGCGCGTCGGCTACCCCGACGCAATGGAGGTCGACCCTTCAGTCCCTCCTGTCTCTTTACGGGCGCATACACCGCATGTTGACGTGCACCCTGGACTAGTTTTGCAGGCGTTTCCTAGCTCCCCTCGGACCGGATGGCCGGGTGCGGGTGGCACAGCCTCGCCTGTTGTTAGGCTCCCCACCTCATCGCATACGTCAACATGTGGTCCTCCCCACGGCGGGCGGAAGCCTTATTACACGACCGTTCGCCGATTTGCGGGGGAGGAATGTGGTGTCACCGCCAGACACCACACTTGCTAGGTGGTAGTTTAAATCGGCCGCGGTCCAGGTAGTACATGTCGGACCCGCGTGTCGCCACTGTGATCGCAGACCTAGCGCCACCACCAAGGCAGGTCTCGTGATACGAGAGTGGACTCGACCCCAGTTGTACGAGAACCAAGCTACCGCCCAGTTGTACGCGAACCTAGCTATCGCCCAGTTGTACGAAGCCTTTCTCTCTCATTAGCCGAGAGACAGAATAGCCATCAGCTAAGTTAATGGCAACGAACTAGCAAGGAGCCATTTGTATCAGTGCCTATAGCTTACGAGTAATCAAGAGAGATGTATTCCAAGGAATTATTAAAAGTTAAGTAAAAAGCATCTACATACTTTTCTTCTTATTCATTTATAAGTTCTCATGTTCCAGACTTCACGCCCGTCTGCTTATTGCCGTTCGTGCACTATCGGCCACAGCGTTAGTTTAGCATTCCTTTTCAGCAATCAACATCACGGTGTCGGTCCAGCTACCGACACTACACAAGTTTCACATCAAATCAAGATTTCGTATGTATTAGCAACAAGCAAGGCTCAATGTCAGAGAAAAACGGAAAAGGAGATATACAGAGAGATGGAGTGGAGGGAATAGACAAAGAGAGAGGACAGCAGGAGATGGACGGGAAGTGGGGGCAGGAGGAGGTGCAGAGATTTGGGAGGCGAGGAGGAGGAGATGGACAAAGTGACGGGGAATGATGAGATGGATAGAGAGAAGAGGAAGATGAACATTAGCACTTATATCCATTTCCCATACACGTTTAGCAATTACGAGGCATCGCCAGTTATTTATAAATATAAATTGAACAGCAGCTTAAGTTGTTAAAGGTTGTAATTTCTACAAATGCACTGTAACATTCTTCACATCAAACACTATTTACGGTACGTTAGTTGGCAGAGTTACAAAACTCGATGCCATAAAAATATATGTTCATAGATTTGTAAAATGTAAGCTTTCACGGCCGGAAATGTCAGAATTAATAAAATGTTCCGAGCTATTATACCGCGGTCGGATGGATTTCAACTTAAAACCCGATGTTTCGTCTCCATCTGCGGAGAACATTTTCAAGAGGGATGGTAGCTTTCTTGAATGTCCGAATCACACGCTGGCTCGTCACTGACTACAGCAAAATTCCTCTTCCGCACAGTTGCGTGACGTCACATGTTTTGAATACGCTAGCGCGGTTGGCCGTTGTCGACAGCCGTCGTGTGCCGTTGCTATCAGCCCATGGAGGAAGAGTGGTACACATCATCTTCATCCTCTTAGGAATGTCCTCCGCACATGGGGATGAAACGGATTTTCAATTCAAATCCATTCGACCACGGTATAACAACTCGAAACATTTTATTAATTCGTAGATTTTCAAATATTTCTGCCACCCTTCAGACTTTGATTGTTTAAATTGTTGGAGGGGTGTGTCAGACATGAAGTAGAAACGTCTGAAGAGTTGTTTTTTGGCAAAAAAGTAATAATAGTATGGTAAATGGTTATAAATTTTATCTCGTCCGTCAGCTCTCTTGGTGTATCAGAGGATATGTCAACTTGTTCCGTGCTGAAATTTGCTGTTCGGTGCAACCTCATTGATTCGCCTGTCCTCAACCTTGAGACTGCATGACTTTTCATAAAATATGGTGAAAGTCCTTACTCGCTTCCATTTTTGCTATGGAAAACTTAGTTTTCTCAAAAAGCTTCAAGTCCATAACTTACTGTACTAGTTCTCACTAGCTTCCTTGATTGTCATTTCTCGACGTCTTACTTTTTCTATTGTTCTCTTATGTCCTGTCTTCTCCACCTTCGCCTACTGAAGAAAGAAGACCGTATAAATCTAACTTTTAAGGTATCTTATGGCCAGTAGAAACTGAAATTGCTTTGCCCGATACAACTCGAACGGACTGATGTGGTAGTTTAACATTCCCAATGTTATTACTTGGAGCAGGTATTATTGCAGTCTGCGTATACAGAGAAGAATTAACAGTTGTATCCAAAGACACAATAAGAATTTAATATTAGTTACTTGCAAAAAAAAAAAAAAAAAAAAAAAAAAAAAAAAAAAAAAAAAAACCACACACTCCGTGCATGCACCCAACCACTCATTAGGAACAAATAACTTGTCACTCTGGAACGCACTGTTGCTTTCAAATGGTTCTGAGCACTATGGGACTTAACATCTGAGGTCATCAGTCCCCTAGAACTTAGAACTACTTAAACCTAAGCAACCTAAGGACATCACACACATCCACGCCTGAGGCAGGATTCGAACCTGCGACCGTAACGGTCACGCGGTTCCAGACTGAAGCGGCTAGAACCGCTCGACTACAACGGCCGGCACTGTTTCTTTGATCCAAAATCGCGTGAGTGCTGTTGCTCCCCAGGAGTTCACACTGGAGTGGAGTGACAACTACTGCCGATACGCTAGCGACTAGCAACAGTTCTTATCCGGTACAGTTCACTGCCCAGTACTTTGTACATATGTCCCTACTAAGACATTTTTTAAGTTAGCACCATGAAAACTGTTATTTCGTTTCTCAATCAGATACAACAAAATACGTGTTTCAGCATTTTTGGAAATTTTTGAAAATAAATCATTGTTAAAGAACTGCTAAAGCATTTTTAAACCTACATCTATGGAAACATATTTGACTTCTCCAGTAGATATGTGTTCGGAAATTCAACCCCCTAAGGGACTAAAACAGGGGATACAACATTTTATGAAATTATCCAATATTGCAGCTTTTGCAAAGCTAAATCTATGAAAATTTGCATTTGGTCTGTCTGTTAGAAATTAAAGAAAAAGACGTTTCACTGTTTTTGGAAATTAAACACCCAGTGGCTCGAAAAAGGGATGAAAATTTTTAATAAAATATTTCGTTAAAAAAAAGGTAAATCAGAGAAAATTGGTAATTCACTTCTCGATTACATATAAAGAAATATGCCAAGGGATGGAATTTTCTATGGAAAAATCACCATAAGAACGCAGAAGGCTTGATTAAAACTAAACTTTGATTCCAGTTACCAGAATCACTATTTGGTCAGAAGTACATTGGGGCAAGTCAATGCTTTAGAAGTCTTAATTTGCGTGAGAAGTTTAGAAAGTATTGCAAACTGTAAACTAAATCAAAGAAAGCTATTTCACAGTCATCTCGACAAACTGACTGTGTCAAAATTTCATAGAAAAAGAAGATGATTAATACACTAATTTTTCAGTAGGCTTTTTAAACCTACTACTCAAAAAATAATTTTTATGTGATTACTATACAAACGCGAGAGAAGCAGTGGGTGCTAAGCTAGTAGTTAATATTAGCACTGCAACACAATGAGATGTCATAATGATAGGTCATATAAATGCACTGCATTGAAATGACAGGTTGCTACATCCTTGACTTCTTTCCACATTCCGCGGGTTCCTTCGTGTATAAATAATGTGATGTAATGCAGAATCACTTTTAGGGCGTTCTGTTTGGCTCCCAAATTGAGTGTTCACATTATCGTGTGTAACAAAGTACGAGAAAGTTGTTGCAAGAGAGTTTCGCTGTCGGTTCATAATTGTATGAAACAACGTCGGCCGTCGAACCCGCGTTCGGTCGCAGCAACAACAGACAGGAAGGAGCAGAGGAGGGCAGGTCGGGGCAGAGCTTCGCCTTTCAGAGGGCGTCCCCGGTCCCGCCGACGTCACACGCCGCGGGGCTGCCCCTAATGATCCCCGACAGACGGTAATCAGAGCGGCAGCGCCGGCTGATTGCAGACTGGAAATTGGAGTTCAGCAGCCGGGAAACCTCTGCTGAGTAAAATCTGAGAGCCGAGGGGAAGGCAAGCGGCGAGGAAATTCCCGGGAAATGAAATAATCGACACACCCCAAGGCGGAAACCGCTCACCTTGACTTCGCGCCAATGTCTCCGGGGTAACTCGGGATTAAATTAACTGCGGGAGACCGCTGGCTCAAAAACGTCCCTTTGGTAATGACCTGCCTGCGCCACACGAGCAGGGCTTTCACCGCATAAATAATTTCCCTTACAGCTATTTGCTTTATTGCTCTGTTCATCTCATACTGCTATCGGCCATATATTTCTTCATCTTCTTGCACTTCTTAAACATGCGTCGAGTAACCGTTCTCCACAAAAGTCACAATAAACATTCAAAATAAGAGCAACGGACAGTACGAAAAATTAAGGAGATTACCAATAGGGAGTGGTGCTACAGAAGAATGCTGAAGATTAGATGGGTAGATCACATAACTAATGAGGAGGTATTGAATAGAATTGGGGAGAAGAGAAGTTTGTGGCACAACTTGACTAGAAGAAGGAACCGGTTGGTAGAACATGTTCTGAGGTACCAAAGGAGCACAACTTTAGCTTTGGAGTGCAGCGTGGAGGGTAGAAATCGTAGAGGAAGACCAAGAGATGAATACACTAAACAGATTCAGAAGTACTGGGAGATGAAGAAGCTTGCACAGGATAGGGTAGCATGGAGAGCTGCATCAAACCAGTCTCAGGACTGAAGACCACAACAACAACAACAAAAACAACAACCAATAGGGAACAATGTGGAAACATTTGTGAAGAATTAAAAAGGTGTACTCATCCAGGACTGTGCATAAAGATTGTCCTGTTCCCCTTGAACAAATCAAATAAAGGTTTGTCCACAAGCAAATTAAAAAAATAATGCATCAAGAAAATGCTTTTAGGTACCAGTGGGACATCAAACAGTTTGATCACCTTTCTTGTAACTTTGTACATTGCGACGATATTGAAGGGTAACCATAGTAGGGCCTATTTAAATGATTGATTATGTTGGCATAATTTTACTGTTCTAACAGCAATAATTTTTCAAAGGAAAAAACAGACAAATTATGCTAACCAAGTTATTGATTCAATCTTGTAAACAACTAATAGGTGGTTTAAGACTTCAATGGACAAGGATCCTGGGTGCCAGAAGTGAGTCAAGTACTCTGGCCCCAAACATGTGGATAACTCAGTCTGAATTAATTTGGCGCTGAGCAGACTTTAACTTATCAAATCTACTGTAGTTTCTCTACATAGGTGCAGCTGAGTGCAACTTGCGGTTGAGATCTGTATGCCCTGACAATGCCTGAGCGGCAGTACGTTACCCTGTTTGCTTCGTGCGGCGATGTAACTTGCAGCTGGCGAGATGCGTGCGGTGTAGGTGAGACGTGGAGGCGGCACCTGTGAATCTATCGCGACCACGAAAGAAATTCAAAACTCTCATGGTCTAGCGATCAGGCAGACGGATCGCAATTTACTCTCAACCAGAACCCTGAAATCACGGTACATTTCAGTGTGTGACACACCCGTTCGCTAGTCGTACCAAGGACCAAATTGGCTCACTCGTACGACGGAGTGCACAAGGATACCAAACGTCAAGACTGGTAGACCAAAAACGAATGTGTGTGCCCTCGGCAAACGAGTAGTCTGAGACGTTTGAAGTCACACTGTCGGTACAGTGAGAACTTCACTACAAGCTCCCCTGTCTAAACTACTCCCAAGTGAATTCAGTCTGAGGACAGGTGCCAGGTACCAACCACACATGCCAAAGCTTCAACTAGAAGTGCTTTCAGACCAAAGTCCCGCACCCTAGTGCTACTCACCTCTCCAGAAAGAAATCCGTTTACCCGCAAAGTGCACGAACGACTCTGTCTTCACCCGATCTTGAGTCGATCACAGGGCTCTAGAGGCGCTAAATATCCCACCCACACGACAGTACAAACACATGTCGAACCAGGGCAAGAGTTAAGAAATATGCATCTCTGAAAAAAAAAGAAACCGCCAAAAACTGGCTTCCTTAAGTTTTCGCAGAGGGGAAGATGATTTTGTTCGAAGTTGTGTTGCTTCCCATGGCAACAAGAGGACAGATACAGTTCTTTATCTAAATCGCCTGTGCCTTGGAACTTGTTAGTCCTAGCTATTGGTGTAATAAAGATTGTATCTCTAAACGTTTCTCAGATGGAGTTTCTTCTACAACTGGGATGGCCATGAAGTGGTTCACTGGCCTATTTGCACTATCAGCGAACACGGACACAGGTGAATTTTTATTACTTGTGGCTCTGCTGACAATGCTCAGTTTATGACTCCACTGTGTAGACACATTCCTTCAGAATGTTGCCCCCATCCTGGCGCCACGACAGGTACCTCAGCATTGTTCTGCTGGAGATCTGTCTCAATGAGGGGTTGCCCTGTCTGCTCTGTAAGGCTGTGGATGTGTCTGGCAAAATTTACTGAGGGATGGGCTCGGCACCAATTGCTTTCAACTCCCAACATGCCATTCCTTTGAGCTAAGAACCATTAAAATACATCAAGCTTTTAGCTTAGTGATCAGGCCATTAGCTCTTTAGAGTCTCTCTCAAGGTGTCAGGTTGTAATAAAGTCTTTAATAATTTCCCATATACGAAAAATAGGTGAGAGAGTAACTTGTCCTCTCTCAACATGAACCGCAGTACGTCACTTTTAAATAGCATCCTAATAATTTATAACAAGTTGGTACCATTCCTGCCTTTTACTGCAGAAAGTAGCCTCAGGATTCTGTCCTGCAAATTATCAAAGATGCAAGTACACTGCGGAACACAACTGAAGTATCTCACATTCGAATTCAATTGATTCTCTCCTACTGCGAGACAGAAATTTGAAATTTGGCTCAATTCTGCCAACAACCTCCTGCTGTAATAGTGCAAAAGTGTGGCGCTTGTCCAAACGTCAGGCACGCTGAACACTTCCAACAGTGTCAACGCCTGCTAGGTTCACGTGACGTTTAAGATGGATTATTGATGCCACAGTGGCACCAAGTTTCTCCACAATTCTGACCAGCTTCACCGTCAGCATGTCACATGCTGAGAAGGTCGTCACATCCAGTCTTGCCCACATTTCACCCTAACGTGTTTGCGATGGAGGTCACAACCGCGGCACCCTGCGTCGAAATGGCGCTTTTTGTTGCAGGTGGCCAAGGAAAACATTTCAGACACACCGCCGCTCATAAATGACACTAAGAGACCTTATGGGGAGGCATAAAGGGCGTCAATGAAACCACCCCTTCCCCTGAGGCATTGATTCCCAAACATGTCGCGGTAGAAGAAAACAATTAGCAGTGCAGTAAGCACTGAGACGACGCTTTTGACAACCTTCCACGCTGCTGTCACTCCCAGACGTTTCAACCCTTCTCTAAGGACACTGTGGGGGCTCCATCCCCATCGAATGTGATCGCGTCCCTTTGGAGTGCCGCGCAACCCCAATTTTTGCATTGGTATATGGAGTACAACTACTAGGGACTGTTCAAAATTATTGGACGAAATTTGTTTGTGATCCGAAGCAGTAAACGATGCGTATGCAATTTTGGGCCTGCTGCCCTCTTGTGACGTATCACAGGAGGGTGGAACATTGAGACATGCATGAATGAAACAGCATAGCGTGCTTCTAAGACCCCCACATCGACAACACCTTTCGTGGAAACCACTGACATTTATTGAGTATTGTGAACTTGTGCCTCTGCAGTGATAACTTGCAAAGTATTCCTAGGCGCCTGCAAGCTGTCATCTGGAATTGGAGGTGTCAACAGGTGGCTTGCCTGCAGGCGCCAGAGAGTAATTCACGGGTTTCCTCTGTGTAGGCTACCTCTCTGAACTCCCTGATAAGGCAGGCTGGTGCCACCAATGGTGTTGCTGAGCTGGTGCATCTTAGAGGGATGGTTTCCAGTTTTATTCACAGATGTGTCAACGTCGCCCTCGACCCCTCCCAATCATGATCACAATATAAGTGTGTGCAAAAGAGGAAGGCTGAAATACATAAACATTATTTGCTGCTTCGGATCGCGTTCAAATATTTTCTAACGGTTTCGAACTGTCCCTAGTGGTACCTAGCTGTACATGAGAGTGACGCTATACCTGGAAGGGGTGTGATTACGTTCTATAGATAGGAATCTAGCCCCATAATGTCCTTAGGGAAGGGCTAAAATGGCCAGGGGCGCCGGTCAAGTTAAAAGTTGTCAAGAACTTCGTCATGTTGCTCATCGCGATCCGAACTGCAGTTTTCGATCTCAAAATGTGTGGGAATCAACGCCTCAAGGGAAGGAGTGAATCCACTGACGTCTTTCGTGCTACTTCCAGAGTCCTATACGTGTCGATTCTGAGCGGCGGTATGCTTGAAATGTTTACCTCAGCAGCCCATAAGAAAGGTTGCATTATAGGGCTCAACGGGGTGCAGGATGAGACAGAGTTCAACTCTGCTAGTCTGCCTGAGAAAGGCAGCAGGGTAAAAAGAGGACGACGATGCCATTGCAAAGTGTGTCGCAAGATGTTCTATGAGGACCAATGGATCAGTGCACAGATCACCTTTCACGTTAAGACCATAGAGAGTTGCTGACAGCCCAGAAGGCTACAGAGCTTGGGCCAAACCTGTGATGAAGAGGAATACGTCCACAGGTAGGACACATAGCGCTACCAGCATTCCTTTTTACTCCGCTTCATAAGGTAACGAGCTTTAGCATGGAGATGCTTACAAGTGAGGAGGTTGGTCTGTGAAGGAGTCGCCTAAATCGCTGCAGCGCTCGTCGGCGATCCTCGACAGCGATTGCGACGTCCTTGGTCCACCACAGTACCGCTCGACGACGAGGGGGACGTGTCGATAGGGGGACAGCAGTGCTCACAGCATGAAGAACTGCGGCAGAGGTGCCTTGCACGACTACATCAATGGAGATTAAGAGGGAGGTGTCAAAGTGGACAACAGACATATATAAAGGCCAATTGGCCCGGCAGAATGTCCAACGTGGGGGCCTGTCTGCCTGGTGGCAGCAAGGGAACGTTAGAATTTCTGGAAAGTGGTCACTGTCACAGAGGTCATCATTGGATGACCAATGTACGGAAGCCACGAGGGCGATCGTGAGATCGATAGCAGAGAAGGTGCCATGAGCAACACTGAAGTGGGAAGGACCGGCTGTTTTGGCCGAGGGGTCCTAGGCGTTTCAGTCTGGAACCGTGCGATCGCTACAGTCGCAGGTTCGAATCGTACATTGGGCATGGATGTGTGTGATGTCCTTATTTTAGTTAGGTTTAAGTAGTTCTAAATTCTAGGGGAGTGATGATCTCAGATGTTAAGTCCCATAGCGCTCCCATTTGAACAATTTTTTTTAAGTGGGTAAGGGAACCGTCATTGATGAGACATGAATCGAGGTCCGTGATAAGTTGGTCAATTAGGATACCCCTACCTGTTGAAGTGACACTCCCCCACAGTGGATGGTGGGCGCTGTAGGAGAAACGACGGCGGGAGTTGCTGGATTAAGGCAGAAAGTGCAATGTAAGGAAGTGGCCTACCTGGAGGGAGGGAGACATTGCAGATGGTGATTGCCGGAGTTGCTTGCACTCTAACCATTATTGCTTCCAAGTTGGTATGCAGAGGGATCTAGTCACTAATGACATCAGAGCAAACCAAAGTGCACACCCCTCCAGATGCTACCTGAGGCCAACACGGTTCGAACAGAGTGCGTGATAACCATGAAAATTAGGACAGTGGTCATCACAGAAATGCGTTTGTTGATGAACGAGACAGAATACAGAATAAGACAAAACAAGACATTGGACTTCCGGCGGGTGACGATAGTATCCATTGCAATTCCACTGATTGATCATGTGGTGTGAGTCCAAGTTAGACATGAAGAAGCCGAGAAGGGAGTCAGGTCATTCAGTCAGTAGTGGTCACCGACAAGGGTGAGGTGAATGTCAGACTCAGGCTGCAAGGGGCAGATGGCACCTCTGGGGGCACTGGGGATGCCTTGTCTTGGGATTTATTTTTCTTCTTCTTCTCTATCAGAGGTGGAGGAGGGCAGGGCACAGGTGCAGCGATGTAAGTGCATTCTTACGACGACTGTCTTCCGCACGTATAATCTGTAAAACTCGATCTTTCGTGAAGATGACGTGGCGGCAGTATGTTGTAGAGACCATGGTTGTACCTATGGAAATATCATGTTTGTTGGTGGGCACGTCAGTCTCGTCACTGATTTTAGCATCATATGAAGGAATGCGCCTCCATAAGCGGTTTCCGCCATTTTGGATAGTATTTCGTTGCTGCTAGACATCAGGACGTGCATTGTGCAGCACTTACAAATATTTTGATTTCTGAATTAACTGACTGTTCCGCCGGTTGCTAGTAGAATATTTCATACATTATGAATGAAAAAACACTCGATACTGGTGTAATGTTCTACAGTACTTATTATTTTACAAAACGGCTTTCGGCTGTTAACGCTACTCTCAGGTACAAAGATAAATAGGTGTGGCTGTGAAACTTTTATGTGTAATCAAAAGTTGTAAGATCTTGCTTCCAACTAATATATTTTGTAGCTGCATTATTTTGAAGTCTTCGATACCACAAAAATTTCAGTCACACATATTTATCTTTGTACCTGCCGACAACGTAAGAGCTGAAATATTTTAGAATATTACACAAGTGCCGTATGTTTTTTCCATTCATAATTTGGAGTTCTACAGTTGAAGTGCTGTATAATACAGAGGGTTAGGAATATACATCGAGATACTGTAGTGGCTGGTACCTTAATTTGTACCTGCTCCAGTGTGATATTTTTTTTTTCTCCGGGTCTAAGAGAGTTCTTCGAACACATCACATAATTTAGTATCTGATGTTTTCTGCACAATCGTATACACGCCACGAACTGGACTACGCCTGTTAGTACAGACTGTCCGTTTTGTATTGGCGCATCCACCCTTTCATGCCTGACCTGCTGCCCAGAGGAAAAAACATTAATAGCCTGCTTGTGCTACGCGTACCTGGAATAATGTAAGGTAAATACTGATTTAATGTTGTTCAGTACACTGTCTTCCGTCACCAATAGAAATATCTATACTTGTATCCGAAAAACCTTGTGTGTTAAAGCTATTTGGGATATATTGTTAATTACAGAATTTAGAGAATTATAGGGCAAATAATATCATACATATTTTTGAACGATTCATGTAAGTTGCGGACGGTTAAGCCAAATTTAGGTGGTCGTTCATCATCTTGTAGCTTCAAACAGGTAACGATCTTTTGGGATATTTGCAAATTAATTGAGTTCCCTTAATGTCCTAACAAGTTTGCCTGTCTGGAAAATGAAATTTATGTTGGTTTCAGAAATCTTCAGTTTCAGTATACATTTAAGCTGTAATTGGTTTTTGATAATACTTCTGCTTAATTTGATTTCAGTTACTCAATATTGGTGTTCTGTATAGTAATAATGTAAAAGATGGAAGATTAAATGGAATATTTACAAGATGTTCTTAATGGCAACTCTTTTAAATTTCGATGGAATATTTGTTCCTCAGTACATGACCATGTTGTTCGTTGCAGCCTAAATCTTCCGGAATAATTTTTGTAATTTTATAAAAAGAAAGTAGTACATTAGAAATTAATGACACCATTTAAAAATGGAATGAGAAAACATATTAAACTTCTCTAGAGCCGAAAGTTTGAGATGTGTACAGGCTACAACACTCTCGGCCCCCCACGCCATTTTTTTGTTCGTAGGTCATGAGTTTTCTAGCTGATTCGATGCGGCCCGCCACGAATTTCTCTTCTGTGGCAACCTCTTCATCTCAGATTTTAACGTGCACCCTACGTGCTCAATTAATTGCCAGATGTTTTACAACCTCTGCTTTCCTTTACAGATTTTACCCTCTACAGCTCCCTCTATCATCATGGAAGTTATCCCCTGATGTCTTAACACATGTCTTATCATCCTGTCTCGTATTGTTGCCGCTGTTTTCCATATAGTCCTTCCTTTGCCGTTTCTGCAGAGAATCTCCTCAATGCTTACCGTATCATTCCACCTTATTTTTAAAATTCGTCTGTAGCACGGCATCTCCAACGCTTCGAGTCTCCTCTTTTCCGGTTCTCCCACAATCCATGTTTCACTGCCATAAAGTGCTGTGCTACAAATGTACATCCTCAGAAATTTCTTCCACCTATTAAGGCCTATGTTATACACTGGCAGACTTCTCTTGGCTAAGAACACCCTTTTCACCTGTGCTACTGACTTTTATATCCTCCTTGCTCCGTCCATCATAGATTATTTTGCTGCCTAGGTAGCAGAGTATCTTTTCTCCATCTACTTCTTGAACCCCGATTTTCATGTTACGTTTGTCACTGTTTTCATTTTCGATAACTCTAATTACTTTCACCTTTCCTCTATTTACTCTCAGCCCTTACTCCATTCACCACATTCTGTAGTTCAAGTTCAGTAAGGATAGTAGTGTTTCCAACAAATCTTATTAGTGATATAGTGGACAATATAGATCTGGCGCGCTCTTTGTCGTCGTCTTTTCTTTACACAAACTACACTACTGGCCATTAAAATTGTTACTCCACGATTATGACTTGCTACAGACGAGAAATTTAACCGACAGGAAGAAGATGCTGTGGTATGCAAATGATTAGCATTTCAGAGCTTTCACACAAGGTTGGCGCCGGTGGCGACACCTACAACGTGCTGACATGAGGAAAGTTTCCAACCGATTTCTCATACACAAACAGCAGTTGACCCGCGTCGCTTGGTGAAACGTTGTTGTGATGCCTCGTGTAAGGAGGAGAAATGCGTACCATCACGTTTTCGACTTTGATAAAGGTCGGATTGTAGCCTACCGCGAATGCGTTTTATCGTATCGCGACATTTCTGCTCGCGTGGGTCAAGATCCAATGACTGTTAGCAGAATATGGAATCGGTGGGCTCAGGAGGGTAATACGGAACGTCGTGCTGGATCCCAACGGCCTCGTATCACTAGCAGTAGAGATGACAGGCATCTTATCCGCATGGTTGTAACGGATCGTGCAGCCACGTCTCGAGCCCTGAGTCAACAGATGGGGACCTCTGCAAGACAACAACCATCTTCACGAGCAGTTCGACGTCGTTTGCAGCAGCATGGACTATCAGTTCGGAGACCATGGCTGCGGTTACCCTTGACACCGCATCACAGACAGGAGCGCCTCCGATGGTGTACTCAACCACGAATGGCGAAACGCCATTGTTTCGGATGAATTCTAGGCCGGCCGCGGTGGCCATGCGGTTCTTGCGCTGCAGTCCGGAACCGCGGGACTGCTACGGTCGCAGGATCGAATCTTGCCTCGGGCATGGGTGTGTGTGATGTCCTTAGGTTAGTTAGGTTTAAGTAGTTCTAAGTTCTAGGGGACTTATGACCTAAGATGTTGAGTCCCATAGTGCTCAGAGCCATTTGAACCATTTTTTCGGATGAATCCAAGTTCTGTTTACAGCAACATGATGGTCGCATTCGTGTTTGGCGACATCGCAGTGAACGCACATTGGAAGCGCGTATTCGTCATCGCCATACTGGAGTATCACCCGGCGTGATGGTATGGGCTGCCATTGGTTACACGTCTCGGTCACCTCTTGCTGGCATTGACGGTACTTTGAACAGTGGACGATACATTTCAGATGTGTTACGACCCGTGGCTCTACCCTTTATTCGATCCCTGTGAAATCCTACATTTCAGCAGGATAATTCACGACCGGATGTTGCAGTTCCTGTGCGGGCCTTTCGGCATACAGGTAACGTTCGACTGCTGCCCAGGCCAGCACATTCTCCACATCTCTCACCAACTGAAAAGGCCGCTATTACGGCCAGAGGTGGTTGTTCTGTGTACTGATTTCTCAGGATCTATGCACCCAAATTGCGTGAGAATGTAATCACATGTGAGTTCTAGTATAATGTATTTGTCCAATGAATACCCGTTTATCATCTGCATTTCTTCTTGGTGTAGCAGTTTTAATGTGCAGTAGTGTACGTGTCATCGTTTTAAGTAATGGGACGTGCTTGGATGCACTGCAGTAGAGGCCAGTTTTGGTTGATGTTGATCTACGCTGGCTTCCACAGAAAGTTCGCCGTACGCTCTACGTCATAATTCTCCAAATTTACATATACGCTGTGAGGCTGACACTATGGTAATCAGCAGCTTTAACGGTGGCGCCGAGCCGTCCTCAGCTAACACTTTAAGAGCGGCCGTATATCTCCAGCAGAGTATCATCGCCTAGCGGGGCGTGCATTACGTACGACAATATCCGCGGCGTGAGCAGCGGGTGCCTGCTGGAGGGTCCCCACCAGCGCGAGCCGCCGGCGATAAGGTGGGGGCTGGGCGGCTGTGCTGACAGCCGGCGGCGTATCTGGCGCGGGGGCGGATGCGGCGGAGGCGGTGGGGGCGGCGGAGGCGGCGCTTTCAGCCCGCCGCGCCGCTGGTTTATCTGCGCTGCGCTCCACTCCGCTCTACCAGGGTCTGCGCTTCGCTGTCCCGGGCTGCAGTTACCATTACTGCCGCCGCTATCCCAGCACTTCACTTCAGGGATAGGTTGCACGCACTGTCGACAGTAGCAACTCGCCAATGACACGTTGACACAGCGGGCTACCGAAGAATCCGATATATATCCCTCCCATCACAATATCGTGTGTCAGTGCTGTGATATTTCATTAACGTTAAATTTAAGAGACTGCTATTTACTGACATGAGTAACGTCCCACATTCATGTACAGAGAGAGTCACTAACAATTGCCATCTGGAATAACTCCGAAAGTATGAGAGTAGCTGAAAAGTTTGTGTGACTGAAGTTACAGGGGACAATGGGGGCCATAATATGGCGTTGGTTTTTTGCTGCTAGGTGGGATCGCGTCAGAGATATGAAGGTCAACTTTTTTTTTCTGAATGGGATGCTATGATTTGGTACTGGTAGCGGCTATCGAGATGAATCAAATATGTGTAACAGCAAGGTCTTTGAAGGACAACGAAGGTGGCATGAACGTCCATTTACAGAAGGTGTTCGAAGTGATGACCATTGGTATCAATGAAGTGCTGCAATCTTCTTATCATGGATTGAGTGATATTCCTTATCAGTTCAGCACTTATCGAAGTACATGCTCTGACAGTTCTTTCTCGTGTATCGTGCAAAATACCAATTATCCGACAAATATGGCGTATTCATTTAACGTGCCATTGACATGTAAACACCATTCGGCGGTTTCGCAATGAAAGACTAATAGGAACGGTAAGACTAGTATCCTCGAATCAAGTGAATGTGAATGATGTATTACTTCGAAGAACAACTCGATACGCTTCTCATTTACGGGGAATGCCAACGAAATTCAGTGAGAGCTAGAGACTTACACGCTGAAAGATATCCTCAACGTACTCACCCTACACGTCCTACATTTAAATATGTGCATGATAGGTTGAGAACAACTGGATCTTTAACGCATCGGAAACATATTCGGCAAAGGAAAGTTACTAATGAGGAAACGGATATTGGCACTCTTGCCACTATGGTTCGAGATCCTTGTGTTAGTTCGCGTCAAATCGCAATGGAATCTCATGAGCCAGAATAGTGTTGTTCTTGTTCTGCATTGCCATAAACTTACGATATCAGTCTCCACCAACAATTAACTGGTACGGATTGAATTCTGCCGATGGGCTCAACTTTAAGATTCGGAGGGATGACACATTTATTAATTTGGTTATATTTACTGACGAGTCTACAGTGACGAAACACGGAAATGTTAATTTGCATAACATGCATTATTGAGCAACTGAAAATCCATGTTGGCTGCGGCAAGCTGCACACCAAAACCCGTGGTCGATGAATGTATGATGTGGGATTCTGTAGGATAGAATTATAGGCCCCTATTTCATCGAAGGAAATCTTAATGGTCGGAATTACACCACATTCCTGCAAGAAACATTAAGTCTGTTATTGGAAGAAATACGTTTAGGAACAAGGGACAGAATGTGGTAGCAATACGATGGGTGTCCGGCATATTTTTCGCTGATGGCTAGAAATTTGTTGAAGAGAGAATTCCCAAATCGTTGGATTGGACGCGGAGGAGATGTGTTGTGGTCTGCTCGTTCACCAGTCTTGACCCCTCTGGATTTTTTCTTGTGGGGATTCATAATAGATAAAGACGTTCCAACTACACCTGAAGATACGCGATAGAGAATTGTCAGAGCATGTAATTAGATAAGTGCTGAAATGATAAGGAATACCACTCAATCCATGATAAGAAGATTGCAGCACTGCATTGATACCAATAGTCATCACTTCGAACACCACCTTCTGTAAATGGACGTTCATGCCACCTTTGTGACCTTCAAAGACCTTCAAAGACCTTACTCTTACACATCATTGGATTCGTCTCGATAGCTGCTATCAGAAAATAAGTACCAAACTACAGCATACGATTTACAAAAAAAAAAAAAAAAAAAAAAAAAAAAAAAAAAAAGTTGACCTTCATATCTCTGACGCGATCCCACCTAGCAACAACAAATCAACGTCGTATTATGGCCGCCGTTGTCTCGTGCAACATTTGTCCCACAAACTTTTCAGCTCCTATCATAGTTTCGGAGTTGTTCTAGGTGGCAATAGTTAGTGACTCACTCTGTGAGTATCACACTGTGGCAGAAGAAAGTAGGTCAAGCGAGCAGGCAGCACACGGCATTCGGCATTGTTATAGGAATGCGTGGTGTCTGTTCCTCCTGTTCCGAAAGAACAGGCACCACACATTCATGTAATTGATTCGTCTAGCTGGGCAATGGGACAATTTCCTCCAGTGGGGATGAACAAATACGTCCTACCTGCTGTGGGAATCGCAGAGTGGCGAAGGAGAAGGCAGTGGGGTGAGACTGCGGGCAGGTGGCGCTCAGTTAGGATGTGGAACGCCCGTGAAGCGTGCTGAGACAGTCCGCGCGAAAGGGACAACGCCGTGTCTTGGATGGCACAGTGGTTAACGCACTTGCCTAGTAATCAGGAGATTCCAGGTTCGAATACGGGTCCAGTACACATTTTCAGTCCGCGCTGCTAATTCCGCGTGATGTCTCGATGCCGCTGACAGCAGTGATCCGCTCCGTGTCTTTTCCCTTCTCCCCTCTCCATCTTTAATTTACACTCAAAGTCAGCACTGTGTCAGACACATCTTCGTATGTCTTTCAGCACTGCTCCGGTACAGTTATTGATAGCGTAGGAGATACTTGTACCTGCAGGACACAGCAGCTAGGAGCACATGATGTTTCTCGGTCGGTGTTTCAATCTAGTGACTGATTTTAGAATCGCATGAAGGAATACGCACTAGAAACCGCCATAATCAGGTTCTGGCATTTTCTCCTGTGTTTACTGTTGTGAGACGTGGGGCTGTATTTTGTGCAGCGTCTGCAAACATTACGAATTCTACCAATTTAAGAGCTCTACAATATATTAAAGACATCTGGAAAATATTGTTAATTTTTCAGTTGCAGAGTTTTATGGTGCGTACAATTCCGTGTATTTTTAAAACCAGTTACCTAACGTTTGGACGGTTAACCTATACTTTGTTGATCGTGCACCATCTCGTACCTTGAAACAGAAGGTCTTCTACCATGGGATACCTTATACGAGGGTTGGAATTTAAACAGTGGCAACTGTTTATTGACATCCGATACAAAAGAGTTCGACGTTTTCACCTGTTACTGCCCTTCATAGATGTCATCAGCGTTGTTTAGAACCCGTTGCCAGCGATGTGAAAGGCGTAGTATACCGCTGGCAAAGCCTGTTCTGTCCATGGTGCGAATAGAGAGGTCTAAACTTAGGGTGATTCTCGTGTACGACTGTGATGGTGTTATCCTAACGCATTACGTTCCTCCACGGCAGACCGTCAATGCACTGTATTACCGTTCCATTTTGGAGCATCACCTGCGACCAGCTTTGCGAAAGAAGCGGAGACACTTTCTGCGCAATTCACCCAACATTTAGCACATCAATGCGCAAGCGCATACAGCGCAAGCTGTGGCTGCTCTGTTCGGTCGATGGGACTGGGAAGTACTGTACCACGCACCATAATCTCCGGACGTAAGTCCTTGTGACTTTGATTTGATTCCGAAGATGAAGGAACCACTTCGTGTCATTCGCTTCAGAACTGTTCCAGAGATTCGACAGGCAGTAGACCGCTCCATTCGCACCATCAACAAAACAGGCTCTGCTAACCGTATACAATGCCTTCCACATCGCTGGCAACGAGTTCTACCCAACGCTGGTGACTACTTTGAAGGACAGTAACAGGTGAAAACATGTAACTGTTTTGTATCGGTTGTGAATAAATAGTTGCCACCATTCAAGTTCCAAACCTCGTAGTTGCACGAAGTTTCTATGATGTCCTACGGAAATTTGTTTTTGAAGCCAGTAACTCATATTTCAAAATGTTTTTTTTAATTTGTAACTCGTTGTTGACAATATTCTTAATTTGATTTTACATACTCAAACTTTGTCTGTAATGGAGTAGTGACAAAATACACAGGTTATTAAATACAGTGTTGACAACGAGCGAAGGGGAAAATGGTGCAAATGGTGCGCACGCCACCGCAGCTACAAGGTCACCGCAGTGCGATAACATGTCTATTCTACAGCTGACAGGCCAGCAGGTGAAATAAAGACATGCTAGCAAGGGCACACGAACCTGAAAATCACTAACTGGGGTCCGTAGATTTCCATAAATTAGGAGTTCCAAAAGGGAAGGCAGAGGCGATGTGACAAGACACTGTGTGGGCACAAAGCTAACAGCCGTTCATGTGCTGTAAGTAAGGGACGAGCAGTAATAGAGAAGAGTGTTCGACCTTGGATCGCCTCTGTCCTGCCCTGTAACAGAAGTACAGCGCATTTTCTTATTCCATTTTGAAATGATTCCATTGCCTATATTCTTTTTCTTCAGTTATAAAACACACTGCAGACAATTCTGGTTCTTCCAAAAGTGAAAAATTGTTCCAAGGTGCAGCTTGGGCAAGTACCTAATATTTGAAGGCTTTGCAGTCGGAAAAATATTGTCGGTACTCTATTTAATAGTCCGTGTATTAACTTATTACTGTATTACAAATCAAGTATCACTAAGTAAAGTCAAATGAAGAACATTATCGAAAACCAGTTAAGAACTAAAACCATTTTGATGCTGAAGTTATTGTCTACCAAAACAAATTTCCATACGAGATTATAGAAACTCAATGCAAGTACAGCGTGTTCCATGGCAGAAGATTTATTTCGAAGCACAAGACGGTGCATGGCAGACGAAATATGGGTTAACCATCCACACGTTTTGCAACTATTTTTAAAATATACAAAATTTTACTCACCATGAAAATCCGACTCCGGGGTGGCCAACATTTCGGATGATGGGCCATGCGGGGGCCCCGAGTACCAAAACGCTCAGCGTCGCTACGCATTTCTCCCAACTGCTGTCTGAGCGTGAGGTGTAGGAAGAGATGAAAACAGCGAACGCGCCGTATTTAAACTGCAGTGCAGTGGCTCTGCATGTGAATATAATTTTTTTCTGGTACAAACTGCCAGCCTACGGACAGACGTGACAGATTCACAGAGTTTCGCACTCAAGTTGCCACGTAAATCATGACTTATTTAGTTTCATAATAAAAAAGACTTTCACACAAATAAGTCGGTCCAAATAATGTAGCACTTTTGTAGCCTCATTGTTGAGACTTGGGAAATCTACCTGAGGAAAGCAATGTAGACACCCTGTACGGTTTTCAAGCAAGTAGATTTGTCATTGAAGCTGGAATTACCTCCTGATCAATCGGTTATTTCTGCATATGCTCCGGACGCTGTGGCCGAGCGGTTCTAGGTGCTTAATTCCGGAACCGCGCAGCTGCTACGGTCGCAGGTTCGAATCCTGCCTCGTGCATGGATGTGCGTGATGTCCATAGGTTGGTTAGGTTTAAGTAGTTCTAAGTCTAGGGGACCGATGATCTCAGATGTTAAGTCCCATAGTGCTTAGAGACATTTGAACCATCTGCATATTCACAGGGGCGCTTTCTATTGAAACGGCATCACCTCGAAAATAGATGTAAGACTGGAATGGTCCTCAAAACGTTTAGGAAACTATCCTTTCAATTCCTGCAAGGCTACAATGAATTATTCAAACCTCTCAGTTTCTTTCATGTCAGTGAGTTTAGGAAACTGGACTGTCTTTGTCAGAACTTGTCCCTTGTACAATACGGTTTTTTCGCACCATTCAATGTCTTGCTGTGGGCAGTGGGCAGTAAAGTCCACTTAAAACGCCAGTTCTGCAATCCACAATCCGGATGTTCTAATTTTCGTTCCTGCACTCCTTTTTTCTTCATAAATTCAACAATGTTGTTGTTGTGGTCTTCAGTCCTGAGACTGGTTTGATGCAGCTCTCCATGCTACCCTATCCCGTGCAAGCTTCTTCATCTCCCAGTACTTACTGCATGCAACCCACATCCTTCTGAATCTGATTAGTGTATTCATCTCCTGGTCTCCCTCTACGATTTTTACCTTCCACGCTGCCCTCCAATGCTAAATTTGTGATCTCTTGATGCCTCAGAACATTTCCTACTAACCGGTCCCTTCTTTTTGTCAAGTTGTGCCACATACCTCCCCAATTCTATTCAATACTTCATCATTAGTTATGTGATCTAACCATCTAATCTTCAGCATTCTTCTGTAGCACCACATTTCGAAAGCTTCTATTCTCTTCTTTTCCAAACTATTTATCGTCCATGTTTCACTTCCATACATGGCTATACTCCATACAAATACTTTCAGAAACGACTTCCTCACACTTAAATCTATACTCGATGTTAACAAATTTCTCTTCTTCTGAAACGCTTTCCTTGCCTTTGCCAGTCTACATTTTATATCTTCTCTACTTCTACTATCATCAGTTATTTTGCTCCTTTACTGCTTTAAGTGTCTCATTTCCTACGTATACTCTCAGTCATGAAACAGTGCTCCACTCTGTGTGACGTCTCCTGGCAAGACATTTACAAAATCGTTAGAATATATAAAAATACACATTTATCTGTACTACTACTACTACTACTACTACTACGTCAGTATTATTATTACTACCACCACCACCACCACCACCACCACCATTATTATTATTATTATTATCTTCATTCCTTTCTCAGACCTTAGGTCTGGTTAAAAATGGAAAGTGGCGCGGACCTTGATCAAGCGTGACTTCCTTTTAACTGTAAGGTGTATGTTACATTGCATTTAGGAACTTCCGGGTAATTGAACATGTATCAATAATTACAGATTTCTGTAGTTGTATATATACGTTTGGATGTAGCTGTATTGCGTTGATGTACTTGTGGATATTGTGTGGTATGACTCCTGTAGTTGATAGTATAATTGGTATTATGTCAACTTTATCCTGATGCCACATGTCCTTGACTTCCTCAGCCAGTTGGATGTATTTTTCAATTTTTTTCTCCTGTTTTCTTCTGTATATTTGTTGTATTGGGTATGGATATTTCGATTAGTTGTGTTAATTTCTTCTTTTTATTGGTGAGTATGATGTCAGGTTTGTTATGTGGTGCTGTTTTATCTGTTACAATGGTTCTGTTCCAGTATAATTTGTATTCATCATTCTCCAGTACATTTTGTGGTGCATACTTGTATGTGAGAATGTGTTGTTTTATTAGTTTATGTTGTATGGCAAGTTTTTGATGTAATATTTTTGCTACATTGTCATGTCTTTTGGGGTATTCTGTATCCGCTTGTAATGTGATCTACTGTTTCTATTTGTTATTTGCAAAGTCTGCATTTATCTGTTGTGGTACTGGGATCCTTAATAATATGCTTGCTGTAATATCTGGTGTTTATTGTTTGATCCTGTATTGCAATCATGAATCCTTCCATCTCACTGTATATGTTGCATTTTATTAGCCATGTGTTGGATGCGTCTTGATCGATGTGTGGCTGTGTTAGATGATATGGGTGCTTGCCATGTAGTGTTTTCTTTTTCCAATTTACTTTCTTCGTATCTGTTGATGTTTTGTGATGTAAAGGGTTGTAGAAATGGTTATGAAATTGCAGTGGTGTAGCAGATGTATTTATATGAGTGATTGCTGTGTGTGTTTTGCTAGTTTCTGCTCGTTCTATAAAGATTTTTCTTAAATTGTCTACCTGTCCATAATGTAGGTTTTTGATGCCGATAAATACCCTTCCTCCTTCCTTTCTGCTTAATGTGAATCTTTCTGTTGCTGGATGTATGTGATGTATTCTATATTTGTGGCATTGTGATCGTGTAAGTGTATTGAGTGCTTCTAGGTCTGTGTTACACCATTTCACTACTCCCAATGAGTAGGTCAATATTGGTATAGCATAAGTATTTATAGCTTTTGTCTTGTTTCTTGCCGTCAATTCTGTTTTCAGTATTTTTGTTAGTCTTTGTCTATATTTTTCGTTTACTTCTTCTTTATTATTTGTATTATCTATTCCTATTTTTTGTCTGTATCCTAGATATTTATAGGCATCTGTTTTTTGCATCGCTTCTATGCAGTCACTGTGGTTATCCAATATGTAATCTTCCTGTTTAGTGTGTTTTCCCTTGACTATGCTATTTTTCTTACATTTGTCTGTTCCAAAAGCCATATTTATATCATTGCTGAATACATCTGTTATCTTTAGTAATTGGTTGAGTTGTTGATTTGTTGCTTCCAGTAGCATTAGATCATCCATGTATAGCAAATGTGTGATTTTGTGTGGGTATGTTCCAGTAATATTGTATTCATAATTTGTATTATTTAGCATGTTGGATAGTGGGTTCAGAGCAAGGCAGAACCAGAAAGGACTTAATGAGTCTCGTTGGTATATTCCACGCTTAATCTGTATTGGCTGTGATGTGATATTATTTGAATTTGTTTGGATATTACACGTGGTTTTTCAATTTTTCATTACTATGTTTAGGAACTGTATCAATCTAGGATCTACTTTGTATATTTCCAATATTCGTAGTAACCATGAGTGGGGTACACTATCAAAAACTTTTTGGTAATCAATGTATGCATAGTGTAGCGACCTTTGTTTAGTTTTAGCTTGATATGTCACCTCTGCATCTATTATCAGTTGCTCTTTACTTCCTCGTGCTCCTTTGCAACAGATTTTTTGTTCTTCATTTATAATTTTGTTCTGTGTTGTATGTGTCATTAATTTCTGTGTAATGACTGAAGTTAATATTTTGTATATTGTTGGTAGGCAGGTTATAGGGCGATATTTAGCTGGGTTTGCTGTGCCTGCTTGATCTTTAGGTTTCAGATAAGTTATTCCATGTGTAAGTGTATCAGGGAATGTGTATGGGTCTGTAATGTAATTGTTAAATAATTTAGTTAGATGTGAATGTGTTGAGGTGAACTTCTTTAGCCAGAAATTTGCTATTTTATCTTTTCCAGGGGCTTTCCAATTGTGAGTAGAATTAATTGCTTGGGTGACTTCATGTTGCAAAATTATCACTTCAGGCATTTGTGGTATCATCTTGTATGTATCTGTTTCTGATTGTATCCACCGTGAATGCCTGTTATGTTGTACCGGGTTTGACCATATGTTGCTCCAGAAGTGTTCCATGTCTGTTATGTTTGGTGGATTGTCTTTTTTAATGTGTGTGTTATCTATTGTCTGGTAAAATTTCTTTTGGTTTGTGTTGAATGTTTGGTTTTGTTTCCTTCTATTTTCACTTTTTTTGTATCTTCTAAGTCGTTTGGCCAATGCTTGTAATTTCTGCTTCTTTTCATATAATTGCTCTATCGCTTCTTGTTGTGAGATTTTACCTAACCTTTTTCTTTTTTTTCTGACATTTCATTTCCTATAAATTATGTTAGCTGTCCGATGTCTTTTCTCAGTTTTTCTATTCTGATCTGCAGCCTGTGTTGCCATGCTGGTTTTGTGGGTTTCTTCTGTGTGTTGGTTGGTTCTGATCTCTGCCTAGTGTGTATATTTAGTGTAGTGAGTGCTCCTATATAAACCAGTGGTTGTAACTCTTCCATAGTTGTGTTTTCATTTATTTTGTTGTGTATGATTGTGTTGATAGTTTTTATTGTTGTTTCGACTTGTGGGTTATTTGGCAGTCTATGCAAGAATGGTCTAATGTCTGTATTTGTGTCTTTGTATTCTATATATGTCAGCTGAAGTTTTTCTTCTATACCTAACATGTGTGTCACTTTGTGTTCTATTTGTGCTTGTTCTGGTGGCTGTCTTAAGATTTTGTTTTCCTCTGATTGTTTAAATGATGCGTGTTGTTTTTTGTTTGTTTGCTCTGGGGTGTTTTAGTCCATACTGTATTTCCTTCTTCTTCTGATTGCACATTATTTTGTTCCAGTATTTGTTGTACTTGTTGTTTGATGTTTTCTGATTCTGACTGGGGTATCCTGTTAATTTTTATTATTACACAGATCTGATCAGCTAGTCGTTGTTCTGATAAAAATTTTAATTCTGGGTATCTGATAATAAATGTTGTGTATACTTGTGATCTGTATCCAGTTGTGTTGGTTCCTAGGTTTGTTGCTTGGTAATAACAGAACATGAGGTGTCGATTAACTTCATCTGACCATCTCATCTTCTGTCTTTGTTTTCCTTCTAGGGTGGTTGCAGGAAGCATATCCTGCAAAACACCTCTATTTGGATTTAAATCATTTTCCAGTTGGCTAGCAGTGTCGTTACCATTGTGGGCGGGCATAGGGTTCAAACGTCGTCCCCGACCTTGACGGCGCTTGTCCGACGCTTCTTTAGTTCTGTCCTGAACCAACTAATAACACTAAAAGGGGGGTTAGCCCTATTAGTGGTTTGTTCTTTTCGTCGCCTTTTACGATTGGCAGAACATACCGGAGGCCTATTCTTTTCCCGGGCCTCCACGGGATTAATAATAATAATAATAATAAAATAATAATAATAATAATAATTATTATTATTATTATTGTTTCATTACTGTATGAATGGTTGTAGATTATGTATAAACGGAAACAACGATTTTTAATGTCTATGTTTGTGCAATATTTATGTATTTATATTTCACAAATAACGTCTGTGGTCGGCGAATGTATGTATCAAAGCACACAATGATAATTCTAAGAGATAACAAAGAAGCTTATTTAGTTGCCTATAAATAGTGGAGGTTAAACCATTACCCCCTGTGTCTTCTTGTAGCCGTTAAAGCTGGAAGAGCCTGTGACGCTCGCTTGAATGCTTAGGTAGCCATCGTTTGTCCTTTGATCGAGAAAGACGCCATTGGAGGCTGATATCTGTAAAAGGTGTGTACGTTCAATTCATGTTGATTTTTTTAATATATAAATTGTTAAAATTATTACCTGCAATAATTTATTGCTAGCCTGCCCAATATTTCATTCTACATTCTTAGCAGTTTTCAGCATATTAGGAATTTTTCATGAAGCAGAGCCGTGCAGCGATCGCGTAAGCCGCTGCCGCGGCAGATTCAAATTAGACTGAATGAAAGCAGTTTTCCCGCAATATAGCGGGGAGGTAACGGTACATTAAAATTGTCTCTTTTAGCTTCCTGGAGACTTCAGAGGGAAATTGTGGATTTTATTAGGTCATTTTCAGGTGTACATGGCCAGCTGCTATTATGTTATCAGTTAAGTAAATATTTCCATGAGTGATAAAATTTTACTTGTGTGTGATCAAAGACTGCTGTGCAAAACGTGTTCTGGCTGATAACATAATAATCGAATTTCATTTTTTTAATTTCATGCTCTCATGCTAGTTGTGGCAGTTAATAGTGTGCACATATTTTTTAAAAAATCCACTGCAGCTTGTACGTTTAGTGAACATAACATACTGTAACTTCCGTACAAATAGTAAGAGTGATTTCTGTGCATTCAACAGATGAACGTAGCGAAGGGCATTTTTTTATTGCACTATTATTTACAGTAATGATATCATGTTCCATATGTAACAAGGTTGATCAGAGTTATATAAAAATAGTTTGCAAATTAAAGATCGTACGTCCACAGCAGTGTTGTGCGTATCCCTACATCATAGGTCAAAGTGCATAAAGTTAAAATATTTTCAACTGCAGAAACTAATAGTGAGAATCGTATTTTATCCGTCGTGCTCGCAACAATAAGCAATATAAAATTAATTAAAATTTTATGCCATATAAACTGCATATAAAGTAAAAAGGGTGTGCATTGGGGATTACGCGACATCTGGTTGCCAGTAACCGATGATGTTAGAGTGATCTGAATGCAGCTGCCTCTTGAAAGAGATACACCAGCAAAACAGAAGAGTAAACCCCCTGGAAGATACCTCTCCCAGTTAGGTATATATGTGAGAAACTCCTGAACTGTTTAAGCTGTTCTTGCTTGAGACTGAGTTTATCCACTTTGTTGTTCCACTCGTCTGTCCTAGGTAAATGGAGAAGCCATCTGCTCCTTTTCATTTACTATGTCGTTACAAAGGAGACAGACGACGATTCTCAGTCGCTCGAGTCCTGACCTCATCTAACGAGGACGTGGATACGTCGTCCTACACAGCGCTAGCTATTCCACCAGAGGATGTAAAGCAGCAGCTTGCTCTGTCTTTCTGTGGCATCTTCACTGCAGTTTTGAAAGCTACTGCTGATTTAGCTTCCTGCGTAAGCGATGAACTGTCAATGTCATTCTCATTATCAACTGTTTTTATCTGTACGTTTAGGTTGTAGACTCTGTCGATCTCGATGGGATGGTAGTAAAATGCTTAAAGAAGGTTTGGAGAATCTTTCGGGTTTGGACGTGATCCACAAAAGTTCTTCGACGTTTCTCCCAGAGATGCGTTGGACACCTTCAGAGGTGCCACCGAGTCTTGCCGACTGTTGGTGTCCGAGACCAATGTAAAAGCCTTCAGAAGAAGGCGTGGCAGAAATTTAGACGTAGTCGACCGAGGTAACACTTTTCAAAGACAGAAAACTTAACTATTTCTATACTACCTAGATGTCTAACTCTGACTTCGGAGCGAAGAACTTCATCGTGCCTGCCGATTCCTGCACCTGTGTCATTCGCCATCTTGTAATTATACAAAACGTGTTCCATTAGGCTATATGTGTCAAACAATTATTTACTTTTTCCGATTTTAAATATTATGTCAATTACTATGATGTGGTAAGGTGATGTGAAGTTTTCCACCATTCTACACGTTGTAAGTAAACTGTTTAGGTTTTTATGTTGGTAACGCCACGTAGCACTGTGTATGAAAATTACCAACTGTGCTGTGTGCAGTTTGTGGCTGGTTGGCATTGTTGGAATGTTGCGATTGTAGTGTTTGGCAGTTGGATGTGAACAGCGCGTAGCGTTGGGCAGCTGGAGGTGAGCAGCCAGCAGTGGTGGATGTGTGGAGAGAGATGCCAGAGTTTTGAGAGCGGACGATCTGGACGTGTGTCCATCAGAAAAAGGAAATTTGTAAGACTGGATGTCATGAACTGATATATATTATGACTTTTCAACACTATTAAGTTAATACATTGTCTGTTCTCTATCAAAATATTTCATTTGCTAACTAAGCCTACCAGCAGTTGGAGCCTCCAGTAGTTGGAGCCTCCAGTAATTAGAATCTTTCATTTAGGTGGCAGTATTGGCGCTCACTGTATTGCAGTAGTTTGAGTAAGGAACATTTTTGTGAGGTAAGTGATTCATGACAGGTGTAGGTTATTGTTAACCAGGGTCATTCTCTTGTAGGGATTATTGAAAGTCAGATTACGTTGCGCCTAAAAAAATGCCAGTTTAGTGATGATCAGAATAAGTATAGGGAGAAATGTCTGAGTACGTTCACTTTTGCTCAGCTGTTTGAAACTCAAATAACCTAAGGAGTTTACCAGCACAGTCATTTATAATTTTTCTAAGGGGTCGTTTCAACGTGTCAAAGAGTTATTTATCTGTGTGATTTTAAATCTTATTTAAACTACAGTGATGTAGTAGGGCGAAGTGGCAGTACAACGGTGAAGTATTTTCTTCTGTGTCCTATTAACACTCCGTGGCAGCCATGTTCTAGTCGGGCAAGGAATGAAATACCTGCATCTTTGATCGGCACTCTCAGAAAGTTGTATGACATCCACGTGGTGTAGAGGTGACTGTTTAAAAGCTCTCTGTCAAAGATAAAACTTACCTGTCGATAACATAAAACCACTGTCCATGTATAACAAAGTATCATGACGTCTTGCTTTCCGAATCGTCCACATATTTATATATTTCGATGGCTTTTCTATACAGGCGTTGATAATAGTTCGCCATTGTTGATAAAATTTTGTTATCATAAAAGTTCGCTTCATAGTTTACTGACTAAAGAGAACGCAATCCACGTGCTAAAGCTCATTTTTCACTTTCTCTAGTCAGCAAATGCTTTTGTGTTCCTTCAGACGAGTATTCACACTTCTCTTTGTAGGTCCAGTGTAGATTTCATCAAGTGGACATGTGATCCTACATACGTCACATCCGACAGAAGAGGGCGTTTATCGTTTACAGATCTACGAATCTACAGATCTGAGGACTTGGCCTACTGGATTTCAGTCTGAAAACAGTTATGACGTTTCTGTATCTTATCTGCTGGGTCAGTTAAATTTTCAATAAAGGGAAGAGAAACTGTCTTCTTGCAGCGTTATTTTTCGTCATTGTCTTTCAGCCTGCTGTAATTTGATCGCCGAACTATTTACTATTTTCCTGAATAACACTTTTTTATGTATTTATTTTATGTGACACTATTCTGTAATGTATTATTTGTTACCCATGAGGTGCAGCGTGTTATGGAGTAAATCTGAACAATTTTAGCGGTATGTCTACTGCTAAGGTTACAGTATTGCGATAATTTGAAATTAAAAACAAAGAATTTTTTTTTGTTTATGTGTTATCACCACAAAATGCGACCCTAACAACTTATTGAACGATATACACTTCGAAATATTATAGGGTGGGCATTACTTATGAAATATCGAATGACAAAATACTTGGCTAGTACAGAAGGAATTTATTTTGTAGATATCTTTAAGGTGGCTTTACGGTTTTCATCTACTCGGCTGGCCATGCATTACCCCTGATTGGTCTTTTTTTTCTGGAAAAACTAGTATTGTGATATTCACCTTTGCTTTTGCAGTGAACAGTGGGAGAACCTGGTCTGTCTCCAGATGTCGTCCATAATGGCGTATGCTATGTTCGTTGTAATCAGTAAATCTCTTCCAGTCAATATTTTGTCTACAAAAGCAGACAATCTTTTGCCACATTCATGATTTGTAGTTAGCGATGATCTATGACAAAATATTTGTGAACCAAAAACACATTTCTGATTCGGATATTTTCACTCTTATAGCTATAACATCGATAGTATCAACTCGTTGTTTCGTCTTATGTAAGACATTATGTTGAACTGAAACAACTTTTTGGTTATGTATAGCTCGATACTAAGCAGTATAGCCGGAATATCCCACAGAACACTGCGTTTTCGAGGAAACTTTTCCGTCATTCTAAATTTTAATGTTATTGTATCAGCCAGTATAAATACTCTTTTTATTTTTCTTTCTGGCAGTTAGGCGGGTAATAATGTCGAGTTTGTGTGCTTGAATTTGTCGGGAAAAAAGATGAGAAGGTGAGAACGTGAGGAGAATAAATGGTGACTAAATGGTTCAAATGGCTCTTGGCACTTAGCTGGGGTTCAGAATGGTGTAAATGGTTCTGAGCACTATGGGACTTAACATCTATGGTCATCAGTCCCTTAGAACTTAGAACTACTTAAACCTAACTAACCTAAGGACATCACACATATCCATGCCCGAGGCAGGATTCGAACCTGCGACCGTAGCAGTCACTCAGTTTACACTGAAGCGCCTAGAACCGCTCGGCCACAGTGGCCGGCTAAATGGTGACTATTTCACTATTTTCCTGCGCACGTAGGCGATTGCAAAGAATGGAAACTGGAACGCAGTATTAAGAACCGCGGGACGTTCATTGTGTGGTGTCACCGCCAGACACCACACTTGCTAGGTGGTAGCTTAAATCGGCCGCGGTCCATTTAGTACATGTCGGACCCGCGTGTCGCCACTGTGTAATCGCAGACCTAGCGCCACCACCAAGGCAGGTCTCGTGATACGAGAGAGCACTCGCCCCAGTTGTACGAGAACCTAGCTACCGACCAGATGTACGAAGCCTTTCTCTCTCATTAGCCGAGAGACAGAATAGCCATCAGCTAAGTTAATGGCTACGAACTAGCAAGGCGCCATTAGCCATACAGTGATTGTACTTAAAGTCTCCTGTGTATCGTCAAGATCGATGTACCACAATGATTGAGTAAAGTTAAGTATTAAACCTGCTCCGTACTTTTCTTCCTAACATTAATTACGTATCCTGTTCCAGTACTTCACGCCCGTCTGCGTTAGTCTAGCTTGCCTTTTCAGCCATCTCAACTTCACGGTGTCGGCCCAGATACCGACACAACACATTGTTTGGGATAATCTGAAACCATAGCTCACAAAGCATACGCAAGTGTTGTGTGGTAACTTCCGCCTTGTATACTAATATATTAATTTATCCTGCTTTTCTTCCTTGCCACTTGCAGCTAGTGGAGAACCAAAGGCTGAATACACCTATCCTGCTGCAGTGGACTTCGGCATTCGGTGTGTAGGAGCTTCGAAGTATAGGATGCGTTTGTCCTCTCGTTGCGAATTAAGTACATAGTTAATAATGTGTTTGGTTATTAAGATTTTACTTGCACATTCAACTGATATCTGCGGCTCATTATGATGCCGGACACTGCAATAGTTTGCTGATAGAATTTGCGTAGTGTTGTACACTGAGGTTCATTTAGGCGGCACATTTTTTATTGCTTTTAAGATATTGGAATTTAAACTATTAAAGCGCACGCTCGCTGGATCGCTTATCCTCTTCACTTCGACGATGTCACAACTAACGAAACTGGTTCCACGTGAGACTTATGAAGGGTAGAAACGGTTTTGTGAAATTAAACAAAAGGTAAGTAGTGAAGTTATGAAAATAAGGTTGAATAATGAGTATCTTGAAGTAGGTATTATGTTTAATTTGGCAAATATGCGATCTCGGAATGTGGTCAAAGGCAATAAAAAGTGACAATAAAGAATGAGCGACTGTTTAGTGAACAAATTTTCAATACAGGAAGGAGCCTGCCATGGTGACTGAGAAGATATCGAAGAAGCTTCGGAAAACGAAATGAATCCTCCTGAATCTCATACAGCTAGCAGACGAAACTGATATCCTGAGCACGGAAGTCGCCTGGAACTTTTCTTCGGCAACTTGTGGCCACCGTTTTCTGTAACTCTCAAAAATGAGAAGCCGAGACCGTTAACTTCAACTGCACTCCAGAAAGTTGCCGGTGGGTCAGCGCACAAGTGGAACCGTTATCTCTTCTTTTACGACTTTGTGACCGTTGTTTGCAGCGAAGTCGATTCCCAGTCTGCGGCAGCGTGGTGCTTCTTGCAACCTTCCAGATGTTTCGTTCAGTTCGTTGTTTCTAACACTGAGAAAGCGCCGCGTATTTAGCAAGAGTGAAGTATTAGCTCAACTGGACTACTGCAAGAGGCAAGTCAAATATTTCGGTGGTAGCTCATACAATACTGGCCATTAAAATTGCTACACCACGAAGATGTGCTACAGACGCGAAATTTAACCGACAGGAAGATAATGCTGTGATATGCAAATAATTAGCTTTTCAGAGCATTCACACAAGGTTGGCGCCGGTGGCGACACCTACAACGTGCTGACATGAGGACAGTTTCCAACCGATTTCTCATACACAAACAGCAGTTGATCGGCGTTGCCTGGTGAAACATTGTTGTGATGCCTCGTGTAGGAGGAGAAATGCGTGCCATCACGTTTCCGACTTTGATAAATATCGGATTGCAGCCTGTCGCGATTGCTCTTTATCGTATCGCGACGTTGCTGCTCGCGTTGGACGAGATCCAATGATTATTAGCAGAATATGGAATCGGTGCGTTCGGGAGGGTAACACGGGACGCCGTGCTGGATCCCAACGGCCTCGTATCACTAGCAGTCGAGATGACAGGCATCTTATTCGCATGGCTGTAACGTATCGAGCAACCACGTCTCGGTCCCTGAGTCAACAGATGGGGACGTTTGCAAGACAACAACCATCTGCACGAACAGTTCGACGACGTTTGCAGCAGCATGGACTATCAGCTCGGACACCATGGCTGCGGCTACCCTTGACGCTGCATCACAGACAGGAGCGCTTGCGATGGTGTACTTAACGACGAACCTGGGTGCACGAATGGCAAAACGTCATTTTTTCGAAAGAATCCAGGTTCTGTTTACAGCATCATGATGTCGCATCCATGTTTGGAGACATAGCGGTGAACGCACATTGGAAGCGTGTATTCGTCATTGCCATACTGGCGTATCACCCGGCGTGATGGTGTGGGGTGCCATTGATTACACGGCTGGGTCACCTCTTGTTCGTATTGACGGCACTTTGAACAGTAGACGTTACATTTAAGATGTGTTACGACCCGTGGCTCTACCCTTCATTCGATCTCTGTGAAACCCTACATTTCAGCAGGATAATATTCGACCACATGTTGCAGGTCCTGTACGGGCCTTTCTTGATACAGAAAATGTTCGACTGCTGCCCTGCCCAGCACATTCTCCAATTGGAAACGTCTGGTCAATGGTGGCCAGTCACTACTCTTGATGAACTGTGGTATCGTTTTGAAGCTGTATGGGCATCTGTACCTGTACACGGCATCCAAGCTCTGTTTGACTCAATGCCCAGACGTATCAAGGCCGTTATTACGGCGAGAGGTTGTTGTTCTGGTTACTCATTTCTCAGGATCTATGCACCCAAATTGCGTGAAAATGTAATCGCATGTCAGTTCTAGCATAATATATTTGTCCAATGAATACCCGTTTATCATCTGCATTCCTTCTTAGTGTAGCAATTTTAATGGCCAATAGTGTATTGAAGCATATCTCCAAAATTGGGTAACGTTTTTCGTTGACTTATTTATTATTAAGAGTTTGCATCATGTGAATAGGAAATCATGTAGATCGAACACTCAGGTTCTGCAAAGATTCTAAAAGAACTTACCCATAATTTTTGTGACGTTCGTATTTCCGAATATTAGTTAGGAAAAATTTAGAAATTTTTAATCAGTGCCTTTATACCGAAATAGGAAAACGTTTTGCTGCTACGCCTTTTTTTTAGTCCCACCGTACCTATTTCTGAACCATTAAAAAAGGTCTCTGAATGTACCCAGGATGAGCGCTACATACTCAGTACTTAGCACAATACGAGGGAGTACCCGAAATAACACCGGAATTACATTTTAAAAGCTATGTATTTTCAAAATTGTTTACAAAACCTTATTCCCTTCATAATACTGTCCAGTACAACTAATACATTTGTCCCAACGGTGCATCCACTGTTCGAAACATTATGTGTAGTCATCTTTATAAATGGCTCCCACCTTTCTTATTTACTTCTTCAATTTAGTGAAATCGGTGTCCTTTCACCTCCCTTTTCATGCGTGGAAGTAAGAGAAAGACTCACGGAGTCGGGTCACGCGAGTAAGGTGCGTGGGGTAAAGGAACCATACCATTTTTAACCAAAAAGTGTCTGACAGAGTTGGCTGTGTGTGCAGGCGCGTGGTGGAAAACCACTCTCCCGTCTGGCACAAATCGGGTCTTTTTTTTGATGACCACTGTTGCGCAATCTTCTTGATAATTCCAAATAAAAGGTTTGATTGATGGTTTGATCTGGGGGAATAAACTCTTAATGAACTACAGCCTTGGCATCAAAAAATCAAATCGGCGTTGTTTGGATATTTGATGTGAGTTTACGACACCTTCTTGGACGGGATGTCGATGACGTCTTCCATTGGCTTGACTGTTGCTTTGTTTCTGGGTCATAACCATAGCACCACGAGCCATCACCAGTAATGTCCTTTGACAGAAGATCTGGATCAGATGCAAGCTGCTGTTTCGAAGCATGACGTTCCTTTTAATTGTCAGAACCCGAGGAACAATCTTGGCAGCGACCCTATTTCATTCCTAAATCTTCCATTAAAATTCGTTCAACCAAGCTCCAAGATAACCCACTGATCTCTGACAGTTGGTTGGTTGGATTAAAAGAGAGTGTAAGGGACCAAGCTACGAGGTCATCAGTCCCTTGTTCCGAATAAAACAATGCCAGAAGTGTGAGAATAAAACGAGACTGGCAAAACAAAACGGAATGAAAGGAAGAATCACAAGAACGACGAAAGGAAACAAATATGTAAATGGACAAATGGGGGACAAGAAAACCACAAAAACGCAAGAAACGAGATGAAGAGACCAAAACAACGAAGAAGATGACGATGGCTGGCTAACGACGAGAATAAAAAGGAGAAGCCAGCCACTCTGAAACACACGAACATCCACCATAAAAGCACTAGGGAGGAGGACACAGACGGACATAGGACGTGCACTAAAACGTAGATCAGATGATAAGACCCACCCTCACGAATAAAACGTAGAACTAAATCAGCCACTGAGACGTTTTCTGATAAAATTAGCTGCAACGAGTCCGGTAACCCACGATTCCGCCGCTGGGCAGTCAAAGTGGGACAGTGCACCAGAAGATGGGCCACTGTCAACCGGGCGCCACACAGACACTGAGGCGGGTCTTCACGGTGCAGGAGGTAACCGTGGGTCGCTGAGGTAACCGTGAGTCGCTAAAACGTGGCCACTGCGGAGCCGGCAGAGGACAACTGATTCTCTGCGAGAAACCCGCATTGAAGACTTCCACACAATCGTAGTGTCCTTAATGACACGAAGTTTAGTGTGAGTACTGTTATGCTATTCCATCTCCATAAGCCATAGAACCCTGTGGCGTAAATAAAAACACAGGTAACGTTCAGAGATGCCCATCTCCAGAAGCGGTTTCCTCGTAGCCTGTTTGCCCAGACTATCGGTAAGTTCATTGCGTGGGATGCTGACAGGTCCTGGAGTCCACACAAACACCACTGAACGGCGTGACCGGTCCAGGGCATAAATTGACTCCTAGATGATCGCTAACAGAGGTTGGCGAGGGTAGCAGTGGTCGATAGCTTGTAGGCTCCTCAAGGAGTCAGTAAACAGAAGAAACGATTCCTCAGGGCATGAACGGATATACTGAAGTGCACGAGATATTGCCACCAGCTCTGCAGTGAATACACTGCTGCCATCAGGCAAGGAGTTCTGTTCTATATGTCCTCCATGAAAAAGGGCAAAGCCAACGTTACCATCGCTCATTGAGCCATCAGTGCAATCACTTCATGGCCCCAGTACATGTCGAGAATCGAGAGGAAGTGACAGCGGAGAGTAGCATGGTTAACTGAGTCCTTAAGGCCATGTGAATGGTCCATGTGAAGCCGCGGTCTAGGTCTCACCATGGAGGTGTACGTGAATGGACCTCAAGTACAGGTGGTGAAGGAAAGGACTCCAGATCAGAGGCAAGTGATCACACGCAAACCGCCATCGTGAACCCTGACCTAGGCCGCCGATGAGGGAGACGGTCTACCGCAGGTGGGAAAAGGAGATGGTAACTCGGATGCGCAGGAGAACTACGAACGTGGGCAACGTAACTGACGAGCAGTTGAGCACGCCCAACCTTCAATGGAGGGATTCTGGCCTCCACCAGGACACTGGTCAATGGACTCGTTCTAAAAGAACCTGTCGCTAGGCGAACGCCACAGTGGTGCACTGGGCCGAGTAAAAGCAACGCCGCGGCCGTCGCTGAACCATAAACCACGCTCCTATAGTCAAGGAAGGATTGAACAAGGGCTCCCTGGAGCTGAAGCAGCGTAGAGCGGTCTGCACTCCAGTTGGTGTTGCTCAGGCAGTAGAGTGCATTGAGGTGCTGCCAGCATTTCCGCTTAAGCTGACGAAGGTGAGGTAGTCACGTCAATCTGGTATCCAAAATCAGTCCTAAGAATCGACGTGCCGCCGCTTCAGTGAGTGGATCGTCAGTAAGATAAGGTTCTGGTTCCGGGTGAACGGTACGCCACCAACAGAAGTGCATGACTCACGACTTCACGGCTGAAAAGTGGAAGCTGTGGGCTAGAGCCCATGACTGCGCCTTTTGAATGGCCCCCTGTAGGCGTCGCTCAGCAACACCCGTACTGGAGGAGCAGTATGAAATGCAGAACAAATCTGCATACAGAGAAGGCGAGACAGATGGCCCTACAGTTGCCACTAGACTGTTTATGGCCGCTAAAAATAGAGAGACACCCAATACGGAGCCCTGCGGGACTCCATTCTCCTGTATACGCATGGAACTACGGAAGACACCAATTTGGACACGAGAAGTACGAAGCGCCAACAAAGTTTGAATAAAAATCGGGAGGGGGACTCAGAGACCCCACTCTTATAATGTGCCATGGATATGATGACGCCTAGTTGTGTCATACGCTTTTCGTAAATCAAAAGAGAAGGCAACCAAGTGTTGGCTTCTGGGAAAAGCGGTTCAAAAGGCAGACTCTATGGACACAATATTATAATTGCTAGAGCGATCCTGGCGGAAGCTGCCCTGACATGGAGCCAGTAGGCCACTTGACTCCAGGACCCAACACAACCGCCGACACACTATATGTTCTGGCAGCTTACAATATACGTTGGCGTGGCTGTTGTGCTGATAGCTATCCACATCAAGCGGATATTTACAGGGTTAAGCACCGGAATGATGGTGCTCTGACGCCATTGGTGATTGCAGATCCGGTTGAAGACGATTAGGAGATGTTGCTGGTAGTCAGATGAGAGGTGTTTAATGGTCCGACTGTGGATCCAATCTGGCTCAGGGGCTGTGTCAGGGCAATGTGCAAGGGCACTGAGGAGCTCCCCTCTGCAAATGGGGCGTTATAGGGTTCATTGTGACGTGTAGAAAACGAGAGGACTTTCTTTCCACCCGCTGTCTGAGGGTGCGAAAGGCCTGAGGAGTAGTTCTCCGATGCAGCCTTTCACTGGGGGCACCCTAAAGAGCGAGGGATCGTGTTTTCCGTCGCAGTGACGATTGTTGTAGTCACCTCCTCAACCATCAAATCGATGTTACCGTGTGGGGAAGAGTCAACGGTGGCAGCAGTGGTTAAAGTTTCGCAGTCTGCCTTATTGAAAGCCCATCTGGGCTGGCGTCCGTGGGCCTGACGCCGGAGCATTGACAGGAAGATGAGGAAGTGGTCACTACCACACAGGTCATCATGTGCTCTTCAGTGGATAGATGCGAGAAGTCCTGAGCTGCAAACTGATAAATCAATGGCCGAGTAACTACCATGAGCCACACTGAAGTATGTGGCGGCCCCAGTATTTAAGAGGCAGAGGTCGAGCTGAGACAGTAAAATTTCGACATCTCTGCTTCGGCCAGTAAGCACGGTGACACCCCAAAAGTGTTATGGACATAGCAGGTAATACATCCAGGGGTACTGCACCATCTGGAGGAAGATATACATTGCAGACAGTTACTTCCTGTGTCGTCCTTATTCTGACAGAAACAGCTTCCAGAGTAGTTTGAAGGGGCACAGTTTCATACAGAATGAGTTTAGGACATAAAAGCCAACTCCACCTGATACTCGATTATAGTCGCTACTGTTGCTGTACAATCCCTTATAGCCGCAGAGGGCAGGAGTCCGCATTGCTGGGAACCAGGTTTCCTGGAGGCAATGCAGAAAGCAGGTGTCAAGCTTAACAGTTGCTGTAGCTCAGCCAGGCGGTGGAAAAAAACCATCGCTATTCGACTGGAGGATGATATCATCGTGAGACTGGGAAGGCATGGTACATTCAATGAGACAGTTTACGCCTCAGGGTCACCTGCTGCCACTGACTTATTGCCTGAATAGGCTATATCCATGGTGTCTGAGGGTCCGGCGAGATATAGGTCCTCAGGTGACGCTATAATCTCCACCTTATCCCCAGACACAGACCTTGTAGGTAGCGGTGGTGTGGGTGCCACTGCAATATCCTTGGTCTTATGGGTCTTCGTTTTGGAGTCTTCTCGCTGCTCCTTGGGTTTCTCTGGCTGGGAGGGCTTCACTGTCTCCAGGACTGAGGATGATCGTGAAGCCCTACGACCAGCTGCTTTTTGGCACTTCGGTCACTTGTGGGTGCCATCTTTCCCATTAGCAGAAACCTGTGAAGGGAGTGACCCAACGGACACCTTCCTGGCGAGAGAAGCTGAAGAAGACTTACACTCCTCCACCTGAGGTTACTGGTGCCCCCGATGGTTGGGGGGGGGGGGGGGACAGAGCTCCTGAGTTAGGTGGTGCAGGAGGAACACGGGGGGGGGGGGGGGGGGGGACTGTCCCCAACCATCAAGGAGGCAGGTGTAGCCTTCTGGCTCTGAGAGGCGACTGGAATTCGCAGAACTGATGGGGCTACAACTGTTCTCATAGTGGCGGCGTATGAGGTGGTCATAGGCACAGGATGTAGGCTGTCATATTTTGTCTTAGCCTCAGTGTAGGGTCTTTTATTCCATGATTTTCCTCTCTTTCTGTAAAGCTTGTCGTCAGACTGCAAAAGAAGGTTCCTGTGGAAGATATTACCCTGGGTCATTTTTAAGCTTTTATGTGCCGTGATGTAACAGAAACATCCCACAACTTGTTACAATCGAGTGAAGTCCGTGACCGGGCAGAGAATGCTGTTTTTATCAAGACTGACCAAGATCGCATTCTTGACAAGCCCCTCACCTCCCATGATTGTCCTCTAAATGCTCTACAAGAAACTGCGGCTTCATCGAAACAAAGGAGTCCGGATCAGTTCTCGTACATATGAGGTACTGGGGTGAATAACAGCCACTCTCATCGTTAGCCTGGCGTTCCTCCCATGGTGTGGCCAGGGAGGGGAATGATTTAAGGTCATACTGTCTTGCATTGTACTGAGAACGCTTACAGACTGCTGGTGTTTGATCACCAGCAAGTGCTGGCGTGGTACGCTTCATCGCGCGTCTCTGCCTTCTGCCCTGATGACATCCACTCTGACCAGAGGCCCTCCCCACGGGTGCCACCCAGCCGCGACAAAGGCCACCTGGCAGGATGAGCAGTGTCACGAGTCCCAATGCCTCAGGGAGATGGCATCTACTCCATGGCACACGTGTGGAGTTAACAGCGCAGGCATCAGCAGAGTGATCCCTGTGTTGTCAGGGGGCTACAACCAACAGGGTACATGGCAGGCCCATCACAACGGACTGGCTACCGTGCTGGATATCAGGTGCAAAGAAGTCCATGGTCATCGTCGGCGCAAAAAGCGTTACTGCATAGTGCATGGTGGAAAATGCACCCAGGAATGCGACCTCGTCCAAGAGATGGAGAATGATCTGGACTGCAGTGCGACGGCGAGAAAGTGAGCTGAAGATCACAAAGAACGATGGACAAGATGCTCCATTTAAGGCACCCTTCCCTAGTTGGCTCGCTCTTTGGAAAAATTTTGAAAAACGGAGGTCAAATGCTGCAGGGGACCATTACATAATGGCTGAAAAGTGTGAGAACCCTTTTGGTCGCCTCCTACGACAGGCAGGAATACATCAGGCCAATTCTAATCCCTGCACCCGAAGAGAGGCCTGACAGCTGACCAGCTGTCTGTTGATGGTCTGTAAGCATGAGTTCTCGAATTTTTTTCAATATTTTCGCCGACTTGGGCAGCTGATGGACATCCAGATCCAGCTTTGTAACCAATGGACATGTTGCTCTTCTTAAAATCGTGCAAACCACTCGTACGCTTGAGTTTTTCCCATGGCGTCATCTTGGTCAGCCGTTTTCAACATTAAAATTGTTTCAGCGGGACTTCTACCGAGTAGGGAACAAAATTCCACAGCCGCATGTTGTTCAGTTAAATTTGCGATGGTAAAAAACGAAACAATAACAAAACAGAACTATCAAAAACAGTCGCTGTAGATGAACAGAACAATCCAGGTCGACAACACAGGCGGCACTAAATTGCCAGTGAGTTGCGCTATACACGCCCAGTGGCAGAAATGAAATGCGTACTATACAACCTCCGCCGACGGTAACGTTATTCCTTTTTATTTTTATTTTTTTTTGTACCTCTTAGTGTAACAGCAGTTCGGCAGCACTGCATAATCCATATCTATGATGTAAGCCTATCACGACAGGTACCTGAATTCATAAATGTGCTCCATTACCTACAGTATGATCACATCATGTGATCAAAATTAGCCACACACCTATTAGTGGACATAAATGAACGTTGTGTCCACCTTCCGCTTTTACGATGGCTTCAACTCTGCCGGGGGACACTGTCAGCGAGCTGTCTGAATGTGTGTGAAGGAATAGTAGTCCATTCTTCCTCAAGAACCGAATTCAGAGACAATAGTGATATTGGACGCTGCGGTCTGGAGCGAAATCAACGTTCAAACACACCCAAAAGCTGATCCATTGGGTTCAGGTCGAGACTCGTGGCAGACCATTGCCTCGTAGATGCTGCTTTACGGCAGGATTCATTGTGATGCTGGTAGATTCATCGTCTCCCGACTGTTACTCTACTGTCCGCAGTACACAATGCATTTAGCGTTTTCTTCAGCACAGTAATGGGACCGCATCCTAACCACAAAAACCGCTGCTGTACCGTAACGCCACCTGCTCCTTACTTCACTGTTGGGAGGTAAAGTTTCAGTACTAGAATCAAAATTTAAGAGAGCTTTGGCGTACTTAAGATCAAATAAGACAGAAGGGATAGATAACATTCCATCAGAATTCCTAAAATCATTGGGGAAAATGGCGAAAAAACGACTATTCTTGTTGGTGTGTAGAATGTACGAGTGTGGCGGCATATCATCTGACTTTCGGAAAAATATCATCCACACATTTCTGAAGACTGCAAGAGCTGACAAGTACGAGAATTATCGTACAGTCAGCTTAACAGCTCATGCATCCGAAATGCTGAGAACAAACGGAAAAATAGAAAAGAAAATTGAAGATGAGTTGGGTGACGATCAGTTTGAGGCTAGGAAAGATAAAGGCACCCGAGAGGCAATTCTGACATTGCGATTGGAAGCCAGACTAAAAAAAAAATCAAGACACGTTCATAGGATCTGTTGACATGGAAAAAGCATTCGACAATGTAGTATGGCACAAGTTATGCGAAATCCTGAGGAAAACATGGGTAAGCTATAGGTATACACGGGTAATATACGGTATGTACCAGAGCCGAGAGAGAATAAGGACAATGGACGACCATGAACGAAATGCTGAAATTAAAAAGGGTGTATGACAAGAATGCAATCTTCCCCCAGTACTGTTCTATCTGTACATTGAAGAAGCCATGATGAAAATAAAAGAAAGTTTCAGGAGTGGAATAAAATTCAAGTTGCTATATTGAGTAAAAGTGAAGAAGAATTACATGACCTGCTGAATGGAATGAACAATCTGTTGAGTACAGAGTATGGACTGTGAGTAAATCGAAGAAAGACGAAAGTAATGAGAAGTAACAGGAATGAGATCGCGAGAAATTCAACATCACGAAGTAGATGAAGTTAAGCAATTGTGCTACCTAGCAACAAAAGAAACAATGCTGGACAGAGCAAGGAGGACATCAAAAGCAGACTAGCACTGGCAAAAAGGGCATTCCTGGCCAAGAGAAGTCTAGTAATATCAAACACAGGCCTTAATTTCAGGTAGAAATTTCTGAAAAAGTACGTTGGGACCACAGCATTGTGTGGTAGTGAAATATGGACTGTGAGAAACAGAAGAGAACAGAAGAGAATCGAAGCATTTGAGATGTGGTGGTGCAGACGAATGTTGAAAATTGGGTGGACTGATAAAGAATGAGGAGGTTCTACGCAGAACCGTAGAAGAAAGGAATATGTGGAAAACAATGACAAGGAGAAGGCACGGGGTGATAGGGTATTTGTTAAGACATCAGGGAATCATTTCCATGATACTAGAGGGAGTTGCAGAGGGTAAGAACTGTAGAGGAAGACAGATTGGAATACATCAAGCAGACAATTGAGGACTAAGTTGTAAGATCTACAGTGATATGGAGATGTTAACATAGGGGAAGAATTCGTGGCGAGCCGCTTCAAAGCAGTCGGAAGGCTGACGACTCAAAAACTGTTTCGCAGGCATTAGCTAAACTCAAACCATTCTATGGTATTACACACGGCATAGCATGCTTCATCACTCCTTCACTGACTACACAAATGTGTGGCTGCTGGACAATTGCACCCCATTCTTGTAAACACCGAGTACAGTTACTGTGCTAGATGGACTGCCGTAAGCAACTTAGAACCGATAATGTATTTCCGCTGATTCCACGCGATTATTTTACAGCTGCCCTCCGCAAAGCTGGACGGACCCTGTCTGCGCCAACGTGAAATCTGCCTGCCCTTAGTTTAGCTATGGTAGTTCCTTCGCCTTTCTACTTCAGTTGGATCATCAGCTGTCGAACTGCGCAGCTTTGCAAGAGTAGAAAAGTTGCTAATGGCTGTGTTACTCAGGTGACATCCAGTGACTGGTCCGCATCCGATGTCTCTGAGCTCTCCTGACCAACTCATTCTGCTTTTACTGCTTCTCCACTGACAACACGACACTTCCTGCCTGGTTTTGTATTGGCGAATCCACCTCTCGTGACATCTAACAGTCACTTCCGCGCTACCTAGGGGTGTACGGATTCTTTTGATCAGATAGTGTACTTCCGAAATTGCTTCACCACAGAATACTAAGTAAATATTCCGGAATTCGAATCGATAACAGCTGCTAGCATGAGTAACTTAGAAGAAGATATTCTCCGAGTAGTGAAGCAACTTAAATCATTCAACAAAAGTAAGTCTTTCGGTCCAGATTGTGTACCTGTTTGATTCCTTTCAGAGTATGCTGACGGAATAGCTCCATACTTAACGATAATAAACAACTGTTCGCTTGAGGAAAGATCCGTACCCAAATACTGGAAAGTTGCATTGGTCATACCAATATTCAAGAAAGATAATAGGAGTAATCCAGCAAATTACAGGCCCATGTCATTAAGCCGATATGGAGCAGGATTTTGCAAGATGTATTCTGCTCGAACATTATGAATTACCACGAAGAGAACGGCCTATTGATACACAGTGAACACGGATTTAGAAAACATCGTCCTTGTGAAACACAAATAGCTCTTTACACACACGAAGTGATGAGTGCTATCGACAAGGGATTTAACACTGATTCCGTATGTCTAGATTCCCAAAAGGTTTTTGACAGTGTACCACCCAAGCGGCTTGTAGTGAAGTTGCCTGCTTACGCAATATGGTCTTAGTTATGTGACTGGATTCGTGATTTCTGTCAGAGGGGTCACAGTTGGTAGTAAGTGACGGAAAGTAACTGAGTGAAGCAGAAGTGATGTCTGGCGTTCCCCGAGGTACTGATACAGGCCATCTGTTCTTCGTTATCCACGTAAATGATTCAGAGGACCACCAGAGCAGCCGTCTTAGGTCATTTGCAGATATCATTGGTGTTTATCGTCTAGTAAAGTCATCAGAAGATACAACCAAATTGCATAACGATTTAGAAGAGATACCTGTATGGTGCGAAAATTACCAATTGATGCTAAATAATAAAAAGCGGGAGGCTGTCCACATGAGCGCTAAAAGGAATCCAAAGACCGGGAATTCAACTAAATACCTATGAATTACAATTACGAATAACGTGATTCACATAGAAAAAGTTGTGGGGAAGGGAAACCAAAGACTGCGTTCTATTGGCAGAACATTTAGGAAATGTAACGGATCTACTAAAGAGACTGCCTACACTACGCTTGTCCGTCTTCTTTTGGAGTACTGCTGCGCGGTCTGGTGTCCTTATCAAACGGGATTAATGCAGTACAACGGGAACGTCGTCACAAACACTTTTATAGAGGTCAGAATAGTGACAGCGTTGAAATCACGCTGTTTCCTTGTGGGTGGCCGAGGAAAACATTTCAGAACTCAATGTCGCTCAGAACCAACACGGGAAAGCGTCACCGTGTGGCTTAAGGGGGTCAATGAAACCAGCCAATCTCTTGGGGCATTGATCCCACACATTTAGCGGCCAGAAAGAACAGTTCGCAGTGAGATGAGCAATAGGACGACATTCTTGACAATGTTCGACACTGCTGTGACCCCACGGTCGTTTCAACCCCATTCTAAGGGCATTGTGGGGCTGCAACCCAACTCTACGTGGACTGATAGTTTTGGAGTGTAATGTGAGCGCATGTTTTGCTCTAATATACAAAGTACTAGGGACGGTTCAAGAGGAGTCGACGAAATTTAAACGTGATCCGAAGCAGCAAAGGAAGCTTATTCTTCTGCAGCTGTCCTACTTGAGCCAGCCGGAGTGGCCGTGCGGTTTTAGGCGCTACAGTCTGGAACCGAGCGACCGCTACGGTCGCAGGTTCGAATCCTGCCTCGGGCATGGATGTGGGTGATGTCCTTAGGTTAGTCAGGTTTAATTAGTTCTCAGTTCTAGGCGACTGATGACCTCAGAAGTTAAGTCGCATAGTGCTCAGAGCCATTTTTGTCCTACTTGAAGCTATATTGTGTCGTGATCACGACGGAGTGCAATATAAACACGTGCATGCATAAAACAGCAATGGGTTCCTCTAAGAATTCCACACTCGGCAGTACCCTCTTTGCCACCCACGCACCACTGTTGAGCACATTACAGATGTACGTGTCAAAAATTTCCACAGCAGCATCGTAGCTATTGCAACGCCTGAGGGTTAGGCAAACTCTACGTAAGGGGTGTTGAAGGTGTTGCCTAACCCCCACAGAATAGAGGCGCCATGAGGCTCAATCGGTATAGGAATTCCTGGCAGGTCTATTAGTAACGTGAACAACAAAAGTGCATCCGATGCACCGAGGGCGTTCCCGAAAGGGAGCGTTGGTTCTTAGAAACACACTTCGCCTTTTTTTGATTCAATATTAATGTTACGCTCCCCCACGGTCACGCCACGTGATTGCACAGAACAGGAGGGCTGAAGAAGCATAAATAACCTTTGTCACTTCGGATCACGTTCAAGTTTCGTTAATGGTTTTTGGCTAAAAGAAGTCTGCTACTCGTAGGATCGTAGACACTAATTTTAAGAAGTAGTACTTGAGAATGTACGATTGGAGTATATCACTGAATGGAAGTTAATCACGGGCTGTAATAAAACTATAAAGGCAGATAATCGAAGCGATGTTGTGTTGTTACAGAAGTAAGCTTAAAGTTGAACATATTTATAAGACAGCAAAAGAAGAGGTTAACCTTGGGATCAGCGAGAAAATGAATACGTGTGTCAAGACATCAGGAAATAAGCGCCATCATACTAGAAAGATTCACTGAATAGACGAGCTGTAGGAGAAGACAGACTGGAATGTACCCGACCAAGAACTGAGTTTAACAGGTCGGCACAGCCGAGTATGTCATGGCCGAAAAAGTAACTCATGCAAAAAGGTCGTCGACATGCATTTCACAATATCAGAACTTCGGAACCATTTCTGCAAAGCCCTAGCAGTGTTCTGTAGGTTTTCATCCACTTACAATTCCGTTACCAAAATTTGAATTCGTTAACACGGAGAAATTTTTGAACACTATAAAACAGTTCATTGAATCTATTGCTTGGGCGCCCTTTGCGCTATCGGACAAGGCAAAGGAATGCTTTCTCAAATAACTGAACGGTGGGGTTTTTGCGAGACATATGACCATGCCGAAGAAAGATAAAACAACCTTGCGATGAGTGATGTCCCTGCGGGAAGTAAATCAAAACGACTGGCGCCATTTGTCTGCCACAAACGCCGTGGCAAGTGCCCAACGAAATAAATTTTACTCAGTTCACCGATCTCTGTATCTTCGCCTGTAGCAGCGTGGAAAGCTGCATCCAAGCAGTCTTCAGCTTTAAGATCACAATAACATACCTACAGTACAGTAACAAACTCCGTGGGAACTGTACTGACCGACCGCCTTGTTATCCTCAGCCCATAGGCGTCACTGGATACAGACATGGAGAATCACGTTGCCGGCACACCGATCCCCCAGCCTTCGTCAGTTTTCATAACCACAGCTGCTAATTCTCTCTAAGGTAGCCCCTTAATTAGCCTCAAAAGAGCACTCCGCTTGCCAAAAGCTCTCGGCAGAACCGGACGGTGACCCAAGTGCTAACCAAGCCCGACAGCACCAAACTTCCCTAAAATGACGGGAACCGGTGTCATCACAGCCATAAGGCCGTTGGCTACAGTACACTGCTGTCCATTAAAATTGCAACACCAGAAAGGACAGAAAATAACGAGGTTTTACTAGTTCAGCGTCGCCACTATCGGAAGAAGAGTACTCGAAAAAATCTGTACGTGATTTGGGTGTACGCAGCACGGGTTAGTTATAGTAAATGTGCAGTTCCTAACAAAAGTCCAGTTTGAACTGTAATTGTCGTGTGACAGCGTAACTGTGTAGGTATTCTAACACGTTAATGTGGCACCGATTTACGCTGGAAAAGAATTAACTCCAATTCTGGCCATGAGGTGCAAATCGAGCGCTTTGAATGCAAGAAATACTTATTCAAATTTTTCCATATGTAATGCATTAGGAACGGGATGCGAGCAGAAAAGGTCAAACAGGTGAGAAAAGCATTATGTTGATGTTGTTATTAACTGCCGCTTACACAATTTGTGCAGCGTGAGCACCAGAGGCGTCGACGAACAGCTCGATCAGTAAAATTATGTGATCAACACTATCTCGCAGCAGTTCCGGTGGAATCTGAGCAACGTGTCCTTGTATACTGGCCTTCAGATCAGGTAGAGACCAAACGTGTCCCCGGAAAATGCATTCTTTTAGATATCCCCGGAGTCAAAAGTCACGCAGGTTCAGATCAAGTGACTTTGCAGGTCATGCATCTGGAAAACATCTGGGGGTAGTACGGTCGTGGAAAATTGCGTTTAGCAGACCTTTCATACGACAAACGACATGAGGTGTTCCCCCATCTTGCATGAAAATAGTTTCGCTCTTCCATAGCAGGAATCACCCGCTGCGTGAGGACATCTCGATAACGAGCGCACGTCATGGTACAGCCGACAGTTCCTCCGACTGTATTCTCTGCGATGAAGAACGAACCCAGAATAAAGGTGCTTGAGAATTCATACCACAAAGTCACGTACATCAAGTTCAACGCCTCTTCGTGCACAACACGCGGTTTAATAGTATCCCAAATCTGGCAATTCTGTGTACTTACTGCACCTTGTTGCGTAAAATGTACCTCGTCACTCCTTGGAATATTATCCCGAAGCACGTCATCACGTCGATCCGTGCTGGAAATAGTTCTTAACGCAGTTGCGGATCATGATGTTTCAGTTGCTGTGTATAAGACACAGCAAATCTTTCCATACTGTTGACCATGGGATGGACAATTCTCGTGACACTGCACCAACACTGGCACGTGCTGATGGTCAGTCATGGTGACATCAACCTCGTCGATAACCTCGACCAGGATAGGACACCTTCCTCTTTCAGGTGCCCCACCAAGATCACCGGTGTTTTCGAATTCCATCATCGTCTTCTTTAAAAGATTTAATGAGATCTGACCTCTCCGTAGACCTTTCTGTTGGCTATTATCTCTCAGTGCAGCACTGTAGTTGCTGCCGTTCATATAAAACAGTTTCACTAACACCTCACGATCTCTCTTCTCCATAGCCATAGTGGTCATTCACGTTATGGCTTTTCGAATGTCAGAGTGGACGTCGTACTGTCATACTAGGTCTCCTCAATAAATTCCCGAACTTTGTCCACAATATCTTTCTACGGTTACTTTATTCTTACTGTGCTAAAAATTCGCACGGGTTAAGTAGGGAGAATACGGAGGATGAGGTAGCACAGTGATTTCGTTTCTTGTGCTATAGTCACGCACCAACAGGTACGAATGTGCGGCGGGGGCGTTATCGTGATGCAAGAGCCATGAATTGTGTCGGCACATTTCAGGCCGTTTCCCTCCCACATTTTCTGGCAGTCGTCGCAACACGTTCCGATAGTACCAGCGATCAACAGTTCGTCCGTGTGGCCCGAATTCACTATGAACTAATCCTTCACACTCAAAGAAGACTATCAGCATGGCTTTGAGATTTCATCTGACCCGACGAGCTGTTGGTTACCTTTCCCTACCCACCGTCAAGGTTGAAACTTGGCTTCAACATCATAACCGTAGACCACCAGGTACGATTCTCTTAAGCAACATATCGTACTCACTTGCGCCATGCAAAAGCTTGAAAGGTGGCTACACTGAGTCACAGCGCCAGAGATTGCGCCAAAGAGTATTATTCAGCCGCCTCCACTGGCAGTGCTTGTTGAGATGTGGTAGTGCAGAGTGTTTGTCGAAAAGTCGTCGTGGAGAGTTCTAGTCGAGAAGTCGTGGTGGAGAGTGCTTATTGAGAAGTTGGCAGTAGGAGTTCCGATGTAGCCGTGACTAGTTGTGAGCATGTTGTATGCAGTTGTTCTGATGGGCTAGACAGCCGATGCTGTTCGATTGCGGATGTTGTAATGATCAGAGTGTATGTTTCGTCAATATATATGAAGGTAATAAATTTTTTTATTTTTTTATTTCAAATGTCTTAAACAATAATGCCTCTTGGTCACAGGTTCAGCCAACAAAGCATCTGGCTTGTGTTCATGTATTAGAGTGTAATTCTGGTTTCTATGTGCAAGTATAGTATTTCAGTTTTATTTAATTAATTCAGTGTAAATGGTATTTAAAATATCTTGTCTTTTTGAGGAAGAACCGTGCCAGATGTGTACGTTGAATCACACTTCCACACACAGAACAGCTACACTTGTGCCTTGTTGTTTCGTAGCTTTCATAGTTGCTGGGGACTTAGTTAATTAATTGTGTTAACGGAAATTTTTTTTTCATTCTTTGTTGTTATTCTATGCAGTCAGATTGCGTACTAATACCAGTCAGGGCCAACCGGTTACGAGACTGCGTAACCGGACAGACAGCTACTAAAATCAAAATTATTTGCATTGTATTTAATTAAGTCCCCATGCAAGCTCTTCACAGATAGCGAGGCGAAGGTCTTTTTTTCTTGACTCATGAGCCGTGGGACGAACTTGGCAGCAACACAATGCATTCCAATATCCTGTCTCAGGATTTCATGACATGGTCGAACTGAAATTTTACAGTCTTCTGCAATCTCTCGAACAGTCAGTCTTCGATTGGCACGCACAATTTCGTTGATGCTCCTGACATAAGCGTCGTCGGTAGAGGTCGAAGGGCGTCCTGAACGAGGGTCATCTTTAACTTATGTCCAGCCAATTTTAAACTAATCACCCTACCCGCATCATTTGGTCTGTCTCTGTAAAGGTTTTCTCGAGTTTCACGCAAAATTTAATGCAGAAGCAGTCTCGAAATTTGCAAACTCTGCGACACAACGTTCTACTCGGTACAGCACTGAATAATAACTGACATGCAGCAATGAAACTTCCAGTGGTTTCACATTAAACACAGGAGTGCAGGGATGCCAACAGCATTGCGCGCCAACACATCACTGGCGTGAAATTATGAATGTTCCGGGATTTTTTTGAACAGACATCGTACAAACAGTGTAGAGCACCGCATTTCCACCTGATGGCCAAAACAGGAACTAATTTTTTTCCATGGTAAATCGCTTCCACATTAACGCCTTAGCATATCTACTAACTACCACTCCCATACGATGACTAAAGCGCACACTAGACCTCAGTGAGCAGCTGAACTTCAAGAATACTCACCCGCTACCGGCACCGAGTCGAGCTGAAGTTGGATGGCAGATACGACTACTCCGACACATGCTGCTTTGACTGTAAACCATGACTCGTCAGTGGTAGTGGCTGGTGAGTCGTGTGTGCCATTCTCTCCATGACCAGAAGTTTTAAACAGGTGAGACACTTGTAGAACTTGCTGGCGAGATCAGAAGCTGAAAACCCGCTATATCGAGGCACCGTCAGCAAAGCACGAGCAACATCAGGTTTTGCGTTATCTTGTTGAAAGATAACGTTACAGAGAATACAAAAATAGGACACAACAGCCAGCCTTACCACGTCTGAAATCTGAAGTCCGCTTTCCAAATTACCTCCAAGGCTAACCACGAGTCATCATAATGAGTTTTCACTCCATCCTGTCTCCTACCATACGCCTAAATCGGTAAGGAGTGAGCCACATACACGTAAGATCCCTTCCGTGCTGAGTTTGTGAACTCAGTAATTACGACAAATAGGAAACAAACAAACGCAGTTAACTTGGTCCCAGTATCTACGTTAAGTTTCGCTATAAATAAATCTAAAGACTGTTAGCCTCCCCTGAAACCAATGTGCCTAACGCAGACAGAACACACTGTCAGTAATTACTGCAATCAAATAATCAACTCAAGAAGTATTCCAAACTTCTCCTAGTCTTTATAATGATGTAGTAAGTGATTATGTATGTATGACAAATATGTGGTCGTTCGACTAGGTACAAAACAGTGTAACCGTCTAGGTTATCGCCAAGATCCGATTCCGTCTTAAAGAAATGCACCACAGTTCGAAGTACAGCTCAGCACTCACCTTTACATAAACGGTGAAAATACGTAACAACAAGCAACCTCTTTGTGCAATTAGTGTTCCCAAAACACAGTGGCAATAACATTGATTATATCAGTCATTCGCGTATGGTTCACGTTAGCTTCAAAATTGTGTCATGTTTTGTATATGCTCCAATACTCATTGCAGGCAGTCATTCGTAGACTTTCAGTGGTGCTTATCAGGTATAAAAGTAGCAGTTAGTGTTCTTGGGGGAGGTTTAATGTCACTAAAGTCCGTATTGGCAAAAATCTGTTATCAGTCCTATCTCTGTCAATAGACCTTCCTGCGCAGCGTACGTCAATCATATTAGTGACTGAACACTCAGTATGACAACACAATTCTTAATGAAATGTTCCGTTACTATACAATGTTCGTCAGGTACTTTGATTGTGATTACTGATTGCACGCTAAAATAACAAGGTAATAAATATACCTAATCCGTAAAGTATTTTCAGTCAGGGAGATTTAAATTTCGTTCAAATCCTTTTATTTTACTCAAACCAGAAAAGGAAACACTATGCCTGGGCATCGTTTTCTTGTTAATGCGAAGTTAGGTAGCGTATACCGCACTTACATTAATGTACAAATACAATGAATCCCACAAAATGCCGAAAAGAGTTCACTACAACTACACTCCTGGAAATTGAAATAAGAACACCGTGAATTCATTGTCCCAGGAAGGGGAAACTTTATTGACACATTCCTGGGGTCAGATACATCACATGATCACACTGACAGAACCACAGGCACATAGACACAGGCAACAGAGCATGCACAATGTCGGCACTAGTACAGTGTATATCCACCTTTCGCAGCAATGCAGGCTGCTATTCTCCCATGGAGACGATCGTAGAGATGCTGGATGTAGTCCTGTGGAACGGCTTGCCATGCCATTTCCACCTGGCGCCTCAGTTGGACCAGCGTTCGTGCTGGACGTGCAGACCGCGTGAGACGACGCTTCATCCAGTCCCAAACATGCTCAATGGGGGACAGATCCGGAGATCTTGCTGGCCAGGGTAGTTGACTTACACCTTCTAGAGCACGTTGGGTGGCACGGGATACATGCGGACGTGCATTGTCCTGTTGGAACAGCAAGTTCCCTTGCTGGTCTAGGAATGGCAGAACGATGGGTTCGATGACGGTTTGGATGTACCGTGCACTATTCAGTGTCCCCTCGACGATCACCAGTGGTGTACGGACAGTGTAGGAGATCGCTCCCCACACCATGATGCTGGGTGTTGGCCCTGTGTGCCTCGGTCGTATGCAGTCCTGATTGTGGCGCTCACCTGCACGGCGCCAAACACGCATACGACCATCATTGGCACCAAGGCAGAAGCGACTCTCATCGCTGAAGACGACACGTCTCCATTCGTCCCTCCATTCACGCCTGTCGCGACACCACTGGAGGCGGGCTGCACGATGTTGGGGCGTGAGCGGAAGACGGCCTAACGGTGTGCGGGACCGTAGCCCAGCTTCATGGAGACGGTTGCGAATGGTCCTCGCCGATACCCCAGGAGCAACAGTGTCCCTAATTTGGTGGGAAGTGGCGGTGCGGTCCCCTACGGCACTGCGTAGGATCCTACGGTCTTGGCGTGCATCCGTGCGTCGCTGCGGTCCGGTCCCAGGTCGACGGGCACGTGCACCTTCCGCCGACCACTGGCGACAACATCGATGTACTGTGGAGACCTCTCGCCCCACGTGTTGAGCAATTCGGCGGTACGTCCACCCGGCCTCCCGCATGCCCACTACACGCCCTCGCTCAAAGTCCGTCAATTGCACATACGGTTCCGTATGCCACGGCAAACAGGCTGACACTGACGGCGGCGGTGCACAAATGCTGCGCAGCTAGCGCCATTCGACGGCCAACACCGCGGTTCCTGGTGTGTCCGCTGTGCCGTGCGTGTGATCATTGCTTGTACAGCCCTCTCGCAGTGTCCGGAGCAAGTATGGTGGGTCTGACACACCGGTGTCAATGTGTTCTTTTTTCCATTTCCAGGAGTGTATTTAAACATAAAATCTTAACAAATAACGAGTACATATTATCTTTACAACAAACCCTGGTTCAGCCTGAAGACAAAATTTATTAGTGAAAACAGATCATTAATCCATTAACATATGAGAGAGGACCAGTCACTCTCCCACCTATTTTTCACATACGGAAAATTATTAAAGATTTTGTTACAACCCGATGCACCTCGAGCGAGACTCAAGAAAGTTAATGGCCTGAGCAGACGCTGATGGAGCCTGGTAGGGCACTAAAAGCGTGAAGTATTTTTATGATTCTTAGTTCGTAGAAACGGCTTGTTGGGAGTTGGCGGCGAGCCCATCTCTTAGTAAATCTTGCCGGACACGTCCACAGCCGTACAGGGCAGACAGGGCGACCCCTCATTGAGACAGGTCTCCAGCAGAACAATGCCATGCTACCTTCCACGGCGCCAATAGAAGCCTGGGCTGGGGCGACGTCTGAAGTAACGCTTCTAGACAGTGGAGTCGTTAACCGGGCATTGTGTGCAGAGCCATATGTAATAAAAGTTCAAGTGCTTTCATGTTCGCTGATAGTGCAAATTGGCCAGTGACCCACTTCCGTTGGCCACCTCGGTTGTATAAGAAACCCCGGCGTCTGAGAAACGTTTAGAGATAGAATCTTTACTACACCTCATAGTTGGGACAAGGCACAGGTGATTTAGATAAAGATCTTTGAGATTGTATTTATTCGCTTGTGGCTGTGGGAAGAGACACAACGTCTGAGAAAATCATCTTCCCCTCTGTGAAAACTTAAAAAAGCCATAATTTGAGGTTTCTTTTTTTCCAGATGCATGTTTCTTAACTCTTGCCCTGGTTCGACATGTGTCTGTGGTATTGTCTGGGAGGGGAGATTTAGCGCCTCTAGAGCCATGTGATTGGCTCAATATGAGGTGAAGGCGGAGTCGTTCGTTCACTTTGCGGGAAAACGGATTCTTTTTTTTTTTCTGGAGAGGTGCGTAGCGCTCCGGTGCAGCACTTTGGCCAGAAAGCACTTCTGGTCGAAACTCTGGCATGTGTGGTTGGTACTTGGGACCTGTCCTGAGACTGACTTCACTTGCGATTAGTTTAGTCTAGGGAGCCTGTAGTGACGTTCTCACTATACGGCCAGTGTGACTTCAAACGTCTCTGACTACTCGCTTGCCGAAGGCACACTTATTCGTTTTTGGTTTACCAGTCTTTACGTTTGGTATCCTTGTGCACTCTGTCGCATAAGTGAGCCAAATTGGTCCTTGATACGACCAGCGAACGGGTGTGTCACACACTGAAATTTATCGTGATATCAGGGTTCTGGTAGAGAGTAAATTGCGATCCGTCTGCCTGATCGCTAGACCGTGAGAATTTTTGCATTTCTGTCGTGGTCACGATAGATTCACAGGTGTGCCTCCACGTCACTTCTCCGCCGCACACATCTCGCCAGCTGCAAGTTACATCGCTGCACGAAGCAAACAAGCTAACGTACTGCCTCTCTGGCATTGTCAGGGTATACAGATCTCAATCGCCACTTGCTCTCAGCTGCGCCTATGTAGAAAAACTAAAGTAGATTTGATCAATCAAAGTCTGTTCAGCGTTAGATCAATTCAGCTTGTGTTATCCACATTTTTAGGGCCAGAGTACTTGACTCACACCACTAGTTAAACTGTCTCTGCCACCCAGGATCCTTGTCCAGTGTAGTCTTAAATCACCTGTTAGTTGTTTACAGTATTCGATCAATAACGTGTTTAGCATAATTTATGTACGTTTCGGGAAAATAAATGTTAGTAAATTAAATGTGGCCTACATTCTCAATCTTTAAATAGCCCCACTAGGGTTACCTTTCACGTGGTCTAAGTCTTCAAGATACAAAGACGATCGTGGGCTTCACCGTATACCCATTTCAGCACCACTGAGTTACTCCGTGACAAATTAGTTTCGTCATGGCGACGGAAGACACAGTCAGTTGCAGCTCTTCGACTGATGACAGTGTAACGTATTCGACTCTAGTAGCCGCTAGTGTTACACTTTCAAATTGGAACTGCAGTTAAATTCATTCTAGAAACAGAAACCTGTCATTGGACGTGGAAAAAAGAAAAGAGATCCGTCTTAGTATTTCTTCTTATTACCTGATACTCAGTTTATTAAACTTGTTAAATATTATCAAAATATATGTACATGAGTAATAATAATAATAATAATGTTGTTGTTGTGTTCTTCAATCCAGAAACTGGTTTGATGAAGCTCTCCATGCTACCCTATCCTGTGAAGGCCTCTTCATCTCCCAGTACTTACTGCAACCCACATCCTTCTGAATCTGATTAGTGTATTCATCGCTTGGTCTCCGTCTACGATTTTTACCCTCCACGCTGCCCTCCAATGGTAAATTTGTGATCCCTTGATGCCTCAGAACATGTCCTACTAACCGGTCCCTTCTTTTTGTCAAGTTGTCCACATACTCCTCTTCTCCCCAATTCTATTCAATACTTCATCATTAGTTATGTGATCCACCCATCTAATCTCCCGCATTCTTCTGTAGCACCACATTTCGAAAGCTTCTATTCTCTTCTTGTCCTAACTATTTATCGTCCACCTTTCGCTTCCATACACGGCTACACTCCACACAAATACTCACAGGATAGACTTCCTGACACTTAAATCTATACTCGATGTTAACAAATTTTTCTTCTTCAGAAACGCTTTCCTTGCCATTACTAATCTACATTTTATATCCTCTCTACTCCGACTATCGTGAGTTACTTTGCTCCCCAAATAGCAAAACTCATTTACTACTTTAAGGGTCTCATTTCCTAATCTAATTTCCTCAGCATTGCCCGATTTAATTCGACTACATTGCACTGTCCTCGTTTTGCTCTTGTTGATGTTCATCTTATATCCTCTTTTCAAGACACTGTCCATTCCGTTCAGCAGCTCTTCCAGGTCCATTGCTGTCTCTGACAGAATTACAATGTCATCGGCGAACCTCAAAGTTCTTATTTCTTCTCCATGGATTTTAGTTCCTACTCCGAATTTTTCTTTTTGTTTCCTTTACTGCTTGCTCAATACACAGATTGAGTAACATCGGAGACAAGGTTGTAGCCTGTCTCACTCCCTTCCCAACCACTGCTTGCCTTTCATGTCCATAAATGATAATTTCGTGTGGCTCAGTTGACTGGTAGGAGTCTTTCTATTGGCCACCGCTTAAACATCTCGCGTGTCCCTAACCCACCTAGGTATGCAATCGTAAAAATGGACCTACAGTTTTATCTTGGAACGACGTGTCGTTTTTGGCGACTCCTCACATCGTTTAGAGGTGAAGGCGAAGTTAAAACGACGACTGAAAAATCTGTAGTCCAACTGATTCTATTGTGTGACATCTCAGTTTCCATACGCCCCACATTAATGCTAGACCACCTAGCCCGGCGTGTGTGTACTATGTGGAGAAAAATTATGTCACGAAATTTTAACTCTGGGTAGCTGATGCCAGTTCGAACCAAAATTACCAATGTTGCGTAGGTCGACAACGCACAATTTTTGAGCTACGGAAATTTGGCGCCATGTTCTGCTATTTGCCGTGGGATTGCCCTGCTGCCAGATGCTGTGGACATCGCATGACCGCGAGTGCTTTGCCTGCCGGAGGTCGCGACGTACCCAGGCGGCCCGCTCGCCTGGTGGCAGCACGCCAGCCTTCCGCTTCTGGGGCCGAATCCGCCTGGGTCCCGACACGTCGATTGTAGTTGCACGATAAGATGTACCAGGAACAAACCCGTCAACAGCTCTTAGTTCGCATACAGGAAGTCTTTCACAAATTGTGTCGACCCTGAAAAGGGCCTTTTTCTTTTGTAGCTAGGACATTGTTTACTTATAGCAGGTGCTCGAACTAGCGATCCTCTGACGCGACACGAGCTTGGTAACGTCGAACGGTGTTTTGCCAAACTCTTTCGAAGATTCCTCGCATTGCCCTGATGTGAATAGTTGAATTAATTTCTCTTCGTTTGTAGGTGGTTCGCGTCCGGGTGTGTGAATTAGAACCTTGAAGAATCCCCACAGGAAAAAGTCCGGTGGCGTGAGGTCTGCTGATCGCGGGGGCCATGTCCAATGAGCACCTACGCCAGTTACCCGGCCGTCGAAGAGTTCATTTAAATATCCGCGCACAGCACAACTTATGTGTGAGCGCCCCATCATTCTACAACCACATGCGTATCCATATGTCCAGGGGTACATGTTCCAGCAGGCCGGGTAGAGTTTCTTGCACAAAGTGAAAGTAATTATTAACACCAGTAAGTCGAGGAGGTAGACGGACCGGCTCAATCAGATGGCCACTCACAATGCCTGCCGAAATGTTGAGCGAAAATCGTTCCTGGTGTACGTACGTGGCATGAAGCTTTCCCCTCGCCCAGTAATGAACGTTTGGAGTATTTTAAAGGCCATCTCGGTACAAGGTGCACTCGTCGGTAAACAACACAATGGCGGGGAACTCGGGATCTCGTGCAACACTTCGCAGAAACTACCGGCAAAATCCTAGCCTGTGTACATAGTCCCCAACAGGAGTTAAGTCTTGGTGGAAACGAAACGGATGCTGGCCGTCATCCCTCAAAACCTCCAAGACTAACCGATGAATGACCCCCCCCATGTCGGGTCCAACCCCTCGTGTACGTGTCATAAGTGCTTCCTCAAAGCACTGGAGAACAGTCTCTTCAAATAAAGTATCCCGTCGTGTTCTAGGTCTTCCAGGATCACCATGGAAAATGGAAATGAGCGTTTGGCGTCATTGGCCGGGAGGCCCCTTGACGGGCAGGTCCGGCCACCTTGATGCAGGTCTTGTTACATTCGACGCCACATTGGACGACCTGCGCTCCGGATGGGGATGAAATAATGATGAAGCCAACACGACACCCAGCCCCTCAGCGGAGAAAATCTCCGACCCAAACGAGAATCGAACCCGGGCCTGTAGGACGGCAATCCGTCACGCTGACCACTTAGTTATCGCGGCGGACAGTATCACCATGATAGCCCGCTAACGAGCCTGTTTGCCAAGTCGCCGGTGAATTGCTGTAAATGTTATCGGGTGTGGGTGGCGTCTAGCTGCACGTTCTGGCTTGGCGATAACCACTTTGCTAACAATGGTAAGAGCGTGTAAGTGGCACAATAAGAGGTGCCCAATGGATCTGTCGTTCGGTTTCGTCGCATACCAGATCTGTCCAGAACACTGTCATATCGACTTCCCCGTTTTTTTCATTTCTGCCAATGACAGCGACCTAGCAGTTGTAGTGCCCAAATTGCGCGCTGAAGGTAAACGTTGCAGTTTCTGTTTGTAGCGACGATTACGTCAGCATTTCCCCCTCACTCGTTTCCACCCACCGCAAAGACCAATCTTGTCATTTAGATTTTTCTTCGTCATTTGCAGTAACTGCTATTGAAGAACGCCTATGTCAAGAAACGGCACACTAGTTTCGTTACAACTGTTAATTAACGGAACTGATGTGCTACTACTTCTCATCTGAAATCATTTTATTCCATCCCCCCCCCCCCAGTGCAATCGGACCACCCTTTTCCCTTTTGTGCCACATATACTTGCTTTTGCTTCACACAGTCAAAGAGCAAGACTGGACGTGATGTTGTGACCATAGAAAATTTTAATTATTATTCTTGCTTTTGTGACCATAATAAGAGTCCAGGCTCCATAGGCAAACAGCCAGCCGACATTAAGAAATAGTCCACCAGGACGTAGGGACAAGATAAGCGGCGGAGGCTGCCAAGTATGGCTTGTTGATCAAATAACTTAGTGTTTGACTTCCTGCCAGAGGAAGCAACATGAATCAAACTTGCGCAATGGAAGACGCAAACACCAGGCCGATAATACAGCAAGCGAGAGTGTCAGTCACATGCGGAAAAGACTCATGTGGAACCAAATTAAGTTGTGTGCAGCTAGAAACGAAAGTTTGTGTGGAACCGAAGGCATTCTTGCGCAATCCGATCACTTAGAAATGAAAGGGTCGTGTGAAACAAATTAACTCGTGTGCAGTCAAGTACATGAGAAACGAAATAAAAGGCCAGGCAGCGAAGTAGCTAGAAGCAGAGATTCAGATGCAGATTCAGAGCCAGTGCCGTCAGTTTGGAGATTCCGCAGCGAGACGCCAGCGGGGCCAAGTAGGCCCATAACAGCCGATACAGCTGATAAAGACTTCAACTACTAGAAGATGGTGATAGACTCTGGTGGACACTCAGGAACTGCAGGTCAAGTAGAATTTTTAGAGTTTCATTGTAATAGTGTTGAACAGAGGCTGTCAGTCTTTGTCCCAATTACTTAGAGAGATTTCAGTGCTAACCAAGAACAAGTGATTACTTTGTACTTGTTTCTTATATGTACTGGCAATCAGCTCAGAAGTAGGAAGTCCGACTATATAGACTGAATATTACTAAGGGGTTTATGGTCCAACACCTCACATAAGTTTATGTGAGAAAAAACTTGATAGGAACTAACCAATCTTTTCTGCCTATTACAATTCTGTAACCTATTTTCAGGAAACTCATTTGCTTCAAACCAAGGAGATTCTCTCCCTCTCATCTTATTATATTATAATTTATAACTAACCCATTGTCGTTAACGTCCCGATTGCGCTACGCAGTTCGCACTTACTTCATTCTGCTATAGTGAGGCTGTGCCGGGACGCGACAATGATGAAAGCTGAAGTAGTAGTAAGACTCCTTCATACGGTGAAAGAAGAATTATTTTCTAATACAATTTCAAACGAAGATCTTCAGATATTTACCGAAAATAATGAAAAAATATAATATAAAATAAGTCTATCAGCAATCGATATTGCCTTTTTAATATCGATATATCTGTAAGTCGGGGAAACAATGTCGCCGACTTATATAGATCTGTGAAGAACAATCGCAATACAAATATATATCGATGTTTTATCGACAGGCCTATTACACACCGTTTGGAGTGGGGAGTTTGAGCACTAAACTGCTCCTTCTGATGCGAGTAGCACTGCTGTCTCTCCCCTCGGCATGGGGAAGGAAGTTTTCGGCCGGCTCGAGCACCGCCGGCAAGCGGCTTCCGGAAGCAGCGGCGCCCGAAACCCGCACGGCATCGGCAGCAGCGGCGGGAGGATTTTGTTTCCGTGGCCGGCTTCCCTTGCAGGACGCATCGCTCGGAGACAGAGCCGGCGATTACGCGCGATCAGGTGGTCGACCGGGGCGGCCAGTCGATACTCGTGGGTCGGGCGCGCCGCAGATTGCGGCCGGCCCGTGTCGCCAGCGCCGTGTCCTCATGAAGCGACGCGTGGCTCGTTAGCGGCCCGCTTGGCTGCGTCTAGCGCCGTCTGAGGACAGCGTAGAGCTGGTGGCTCGGTGGCCTAGCCGCTGCACCGCGAGCCGTGGTCCGGTCCTGCAGCCCTGCTACGCACAGGCAGTGTGGCAGAAGGAGATCCCCAACAGGTGAAGTGGGCTTGGAGCGGCTGTCCGTGGAGCCGTTGGCATACAGCAGTTGAAACCCGGAAACGGCTTTTCTAGCTGCCAGGCATGGTCATCCAGCGAACAGTGCACACGGTGTTCAACCTATCTTAACCACTCCAAATAAACATTTTTCCAGAATTAAAATAGTAGAAATGCATCGAGCAAATGGGGTTTAGCTACCACGGGAAAATGGCCCAGTGTTGTTGCCTTTCTTATCATTTAATTCGTGACAGCATCGCCTCTAACATGTTTTATTCGGAAATCCACTTCCTTTCCTCAAGACCTTTTCTAAAACTTGTCACAACGTACTGTCACATAAACATGACGATAATTAGAACATTGTAAGGTGCCTCTTACTTGAGGAAGACATTTTTTACCAGTTTTAATAAATTACTGTCTCTTATTGGTGTATTCACGATAGTTAGGAAGTGCTGAGTCGGAGAGCATTTCCCACGCTGGCTGGCTAGGTGACGAAGCAACCGTATGTCGCGCGTAGTGCGGTGGGGCTCGGCGCTGGACCGTAGCAACAAGCGTCAGCCATCTTGGCGCCAAAGTCACCGAATTTGTTTATTTATATTTAATAACTGAAGTCATTAATCACAGCATGAATACTAGGAGCAGCCTCTGAATGTTTAAAACTATCATAATTTTGCCTCGTTAAAATTCACACCCGTTCATTAACAAATGCATATCTTAGTAAGTACGAACTTGATTGAAAATCCACGAACTGTGACGAAACTAGTAAGAGATACGGACTCGCGCCGAAGTCGTCAGTCGTGGTTAAGAGCTCTTCCTGTCTTGTTCGATGGTAGCCATGCTCTCGGTTACGAGTAGTTGGTGACACGAGTGTTTCATTATTGATGTAATAGGAATAAAAGTGATATTACGGCATTCCGAATGTTAATTTCGAGTAAATAGATACCCCAAAGTTGATCGACAGCAATTTCAGGTAGTTTGCTTCCACCGACAAAGACATCCAATGCGCCAATGAAGAATCTGCACGGGACGACATTTACGAGAGCTGCTCCGCGCACAGGTAGGAGGAAATCCGACGACACGACCCACCAAGGCGGATCAAGGAAGGTCCGACTTAAACTCGCAAATTCCGGGTGGAAATGCTGACCAGTTATACTGTTCGTCACATACCACCCACTACGGACTCGCGGTTAAGCTAATAACAGTATCAGTTTAGAAGCGAGGGGATCTTGCAACATGACACCCTAAACTGTCTTTGACTCTTGAGTGCTTGCACACAATGAAAGTACCCGGAGTAACGTAACTCATCCACTTGCTGAAGTTCATAGCAAACAGGGGGAAACACAAGGAAAATGAATTCTGGACATTCAGTTAACCGTGTCTAGGCGAATCTTTGTATGCGTGCCGTGTACACAGTCTAAAAATGCTACTCATCTATGGAGAATGTAAGTCGTCATTTCAATAACTGCAATAATATTTTCTTGTTTACAATAAGAATACATCTAGAAATGGACTGCTGTACTTTCAAACGATATGCAGCACTTCTGTTACTCCAGTTAGACCTAGATCTTATTACCAAACGGTGCCGCAAGAACGAAGTCGAATGACACGCACAGATGACAACTGCAGTCTACTTCTGTAAGGAAAAGTCTGTATCACTGGACACGTTAAGACCAGAAAACAGGAACATATCATGGCCCCCTGCTGTTCGGTACGTTTGGAAAAAAATAGACCATCATATGTTGTGACACATCTGTGTCGTAGGACTACGAAGAGAGACGCTAGAAGTGCCAAAGAAACTCACCCCCCCACGGATATGCAGCGCTCCTGGTGCACTTGTGCCATTCTTCTATGAATTTCCTTCCCTGGACTCTCCGCTGTAAGGAAACGCACTACACCCCTTTGCTCTTCTTTTGAAGCCTCCATGTGTGTGTTTCTCAGCACTGCTGAGTCGACGAGTGCGCACGCTTGCTCTGTCGTCAAGTGTGCGCGTGCGCGTGCGCTTGCCCGTGGCCATCTAGCGCTCATTGTGGGGGCTACAACTCTTTCAGTACGCAATGACATGTCGGCCCCTTTAGCGGTTTTCATTTTACAGTCTCCTGCTCGGGTCTTTTTCAAATGTCCTACTACAATAGTGTACAAAGTTACAGCAACAAATTTTGCAAGGCTGTGTTTATTTTCCTGCAAAACAGTATGACCAGGAGATAGTGAAGTAGAAACAATGTAAAGAACACAGAACTTAAACACCTGCAACATGCATAACGGTAGACAAAAATGTTCGTTTTATTCCAACTTAACGGATGTGCACACACATTCTGACAACTAGTTAATGCGGCCAGTATGGGGTGTGGTCACCTCTGGCAGCAGTAAAGGGTTTACAACGACGCGGCTTGCTGTGAATGATATCGTGTTGAGGCAATAACACCCATTCTTTCTGCACAGCTGCTCGCAGTCTTAGAGAGTGGTTGGTGGGTGCTGACGTGATGTAAGCAGCTTCCTTAGTACTTCCCAGACATGCTCTACTGGATTCAAAGCGGGATAGAGAGAGCAGGTCACGCCATGTGTGCAACGTCTTCCGTTACCAAGAAAACATCAACGACCTGTGCTGTATGAAGCCGAGCATTATGGTCCATCAGTAGGAAGTCTGGGCGCACAGCACCTTGCAACTACTGCCGATGAGGTCCCAAGATCTCGTCACGATACGTGACAGCAGTTTTACCTTGCCGATTCACCCGTACAATATCATGAAGAGGTGTTGGAGTGCTAAATATAATCCCTGCACACGCCATTAAGGATCCTCATCGATATCTGTCTCTTTCCACAATGTTTGGGTGCTGAAATCGTGTTCCACGTTCCCTCAACATGCGAATCCGTCGAGACTTACTCTCCAGAGTAAACCGGAACTCATCTGTGGAAACAACATTGGCCCACTGTTCGACCGTCCAGGTGGCATGTTGATGACTCCACTCAAGACGTTCCGTTCTGTGAAGACGCGACAGAGGTACACACACACACACACACACACACACACACACACACACACACACACACACACACCAACCAGGTCTCCGGAAGCGTTCTGCACACCGTTTGCCTCGATACAACACGTCCAGTGGACGCTGCGAGCTCACATGCAGTTGCCGTGCAGTACTAAGGCAGTATTGTTGTGCCCTTATAGCCAAATCCTATCTTCTGAAGTCACACGTGGTGGGTCCTGCACTGGTCTTCGGGATACAGTTTTGGTCTCTATAAACTGTCGCCACATCCGAGAACGGAACGACTCGCCTTAAGCCATCGGACCACAACAGTTTGCGACTGTCCTGCTTCCTTTCTTTCTCTCTTTCTTTCGTTCTTTCTTTCTTTCTACGGTCCTCCATCGCAGAGTGTCTTGTGCGCATCTTCTCTGTGCCGTACTGCACCGTCTACAATTCTGTACGCAGCGACTGTTGATGTTGCGCTACCCTGCGAACACTACCTCGTTTCATAGGTGCCATGACGTCATCGTTGGCATGGTTGTCCGTTGACCAGAATGTAATCTTCTGTGGAGAACACGATCGTGCGGACATCTGATTGACAGTTTGGATGATTACATCGTGAATTAGACACAGGACGGGGAAATTGCGGTTTGTTGCTTTAATTTTGGACACCAGTGTATAAACGTGTACCTTTTGCTAGGTGCAGAGTATTGGGTTCCCTGGTGTGGAAGTGTTGTTCTAAGGTGACCTGCAGTGATTCAGAAAATATTCCTCACGATAAACAAACCTTACAGGAGTTCGCAGCTCCGATCCCCATGCATGGGTGTGAAGTGCTGAGCAGGATTTTTTTTCCAGTTTTTGTAGGTAAGTATGTTGGCTTATGTTGGTATGCGGAGGCCTGAGTCTGTTGGAGCTAGAGGACAGGCAGGACTGATTTGGCGAGGATTTGACGGAAGACTGTAAACTGAATTTCTTTCCATATATCTGAAGTATTTTGATATGACTTTTGAACCATTGGCTTAAATGATTAAATTATTGCATTTACGGCAAAGGATAAGTCCATTGACATCGCTTTCGTAATCTAGTTAAACTATTTGTTCCGCTCCTCTCTATCATTTTCGACTTATTCTAAATACCCTTCATTTCGACTGCCCCTCTGGCTGTTCACCTGCAAAGCTGTTCACTATTTCCCACCGTGTTTCGCTAATTACTCGGTTCACAGTTTCCACAAGTAATTTTTCAACTTCTGACCACTTTTTGGTTGGTTTGTGTGCACAAAGCTTCAGTATCATTGAAATTACAGTGATACGAAGGTATCCGAAAGATCTAACGATTTCATGCACTATTTTTATTGGTTTTATCGGTGACGTACATTGGTAATCGTGTTCACTTTTTTTACCACCATTTCTAGCAATTCAGCTTCACTGAGATCAACAACCCGTCTTGTCAGCCACTGGTTAATTTCGACTTCCTTTGTTACAAGAGGTAGTGTCATACCGTCAACAACAGAATGGTATACAGAAGTATGAATAAAAATAACGGATGGTCTTATCAGGTTTGGTGCGACTGTTTCGAGCTGTTTCTGGGAAACTACACTGTTCCTCTCTTCACGATAATCACCTATCGTTTTCGAACGAAAAATTAACAATAAGTTTAGTGCAAAGCTGCCCAAATGGCTCTAAGCACTATGGGACTCAACATCTGAGGTCATCAGTCCCCTAGAACTACTTAAACCTAACTAACCTAAGGATATTACAGACATCCATGCCCGACAGTAGCCGTAGCGCGGTTCCAGGCTGAAGGGCCTATAACCGTTCGTCCACAGCGGGCGGCTACGAAGCTGAGCGATTCACTTGAAAATAACTCAGCTACTGAGAGGAATTCCTGTACTGTACAGAAGGAGTATGCCACAAGAAGCACTTTCAGCTTGAATAGTTGAGGTTTTCACTCAGTTTTTTTCGGATCTGCTGGTAGACCTTCTGTACAGAGATTAAGGAAGTGTTATCCAAGTGCATACCGTATTTCCGTCTAGTATTCGCTCAATGACTGCTGCAGTTTCTTCTGAATGAGTCAATGTCAATGACGAATCCGATGATGCAATATACGTGCAAGGACGGAAGAGTTAAAATTGTGACACATCTGAACAACGGCTCGCACGAAATTCACAAACTGGCATGACAAATCAGTCTGACCGCTCTTTCCCGAGCTAAAAAAATTTTTGTGACAGCAGTGTTGCCCTAAAGTTCAGCAGAGTACGAGGTAACAGAGTGAAGCCAAGCAAAGCAAACAAGCCTTCGCATTTCAGTGTCAGACGCAATGTAGATAACACTTATACTGGAATAGTGTCTTTCAGTTTCTGCGCAAGATCTTTAATGAGGTATTTCCAAGAAAGGCTTTCCCATTATTACTAAGAATTTAAAATACTCGACTTCAAAGACCAGTCGACCCGTTTGGGCACGTCCCACTTTACACGATCCCAGCAGTCAGATCCAAATATCTTCCCTGTTTCTCTACACTGGAGGACAACCTTCTGCTTCCTACTTGCCAAATGTGAAGTGAACCATTGTTGAAGTTTTTCAATAATCTCATTGTGGTGTCACCGCCAGACACCACACTTGCTAGGTGGTAGCCTTTAAATCGGCCGCGGTCCGTTAGTATACGTCGGACCCGCGTGTCTCCACTATCAGTGATTGCAGACCGAGCGCCGCCACACGGCAGGTCTAGAGAGACTTCCTAGCACTCGCCCCAGTTGTACAGCCGACTTTGCTAGCGATGGTTCACTGACAAAATACGCTCTCATTTGCCGAGACGATAGTTAGCATAGCCTTCAGCTACGTCATTTGCTACGACCTAGCAAGGCGCCATTACCAGTTACTATTGATACTGAATAATGTACAGTCAAGAGCGACGCTCATCATTAATGGATTAAAGTTAAGTATTCCACCAGCAACGTCCGTTTTTCTAAAGTCTAATTTCCTTGTCCTGTTCCAGACCTCACCCCAGCCTGCGTGAGCTAAAACGCGTGCCTTTCGGCTTCCTCTATTACCCCGGTGTTGGAGCTCCTGCCAACCCACAACACTCAGAATGTTGCAAGTTATTCAGAAGTATTGCATGGTCCACAAAAATCAAACGCTGTCTTTAAATCAAAGAAATACCTACTATCCTCAGTCTGTCGTTTAGTCTTGCTACTGCCTCACACATACAAGGAAATATTGCATTTTCTGTGGATGCTCCTCTCCTAAAACCAAACCAACTCTAACAGCAAATTATAAGAATTTGAACGTGTCGCTGCTTTCTTATACATTGCTTCCTCACAATCTTTTAAAAACACTGGTAAGAAGAAACTGGCCAGTGCATAACTAACGCATCGTGCACTGACCACAACGATTCATAATCATACTAACAGGAGTCTCAACTCTGTACTAATCTAATAGTTGACTGAGTTTGTGTTGCATTGTTTCCTGTAGCTTCTTGAAACACGGCAGAGGTTTGATATTTAAACCGGGACACTTGTGCAGATTCTGATGATCTCCCTTGCTGGCGAAATACTGGCACTGAAAAGGGCAGATCCGCTCTTCATTCGCGGTTTGGACGCCGGCACCCACCTGCAGTCACCGATGTGACTGGCAGCAGTGCAGCTCCCAGAGGTGAAGTTTCCCCCACAGCTACTTGGCTGCAGACTCTCAGCAGTGGACTCCGAAAACGCGGCTGCTGTAGACACTTCACCGTATTCACCATAGCATCCTGCAACTAGCAGAGCTGACCTTCCGTCGGTCTGAGTGGTGATGATGGAGAGGCCTAACTCGGAGAGAGCGAACAGAAAGAGCTTCTCGCCTCGGCCTTAAAGGCCCGAGGCATGTCTACCGGCCGCCGTGTCGTCCTCTGCCCTGCGGACTTTATGCGGATGGTATGGAGCGGCACGTGGTCAGTATACTGCTGTCTCGGTCGTTTTGCAGACTTTCCAGACCGTCGAGCCGCTACTTCTCGCTGAAGTAGGTCCCAAATTGGTATCGCTAGGCTGTGTACCCCCCCCCCCCCTTATCCCTCCTACCAGCAACGAAATATTCTTAATAGTACCGGGACTCAAACCCGGGTCCTCAGCGTGACCACTGAGCTACGGAGGCAGACGCTTATGATGTGATTGCCCTTCGTACAGACGACCGATGTGCCTTCCTTTTCTGAGACTGTCGGCACCCCTCGTTGGCCTAATGTTTAATACCTTTAGAGCCTTAGAGAGTTCCTTTATGCAAAGTTTACATTCTGAAATACGTTCTCCTGCCTATGTGAAGTTAGAGAAGAGCGTTCTGTCCGCTGTGGATTGTCGTGTAGGTGCTGAATCACCGGTCTCCGACGCCGTCTCCCGCACGCTATTAGGCAATACGCTCGCTGTCTGTTTCTATTTCGGCAGCCCCGAGTGTTGACATTTGTTACGCCATCGTTGCGTAGCCGGGGATCTGTTCCACTTGACTTAGTTCCAGCCGGATTTAACGAAATTTTGTTTCTACACTTAATTACTAGTCTGCTGTGCTACTGTGCTTATGATGCGGTCCCGTTATTGTGCTTAAGAAAACTCTAAAGGCGGAACAATTGTGTAATTGGATTGAAGAGTTCCTAGATAACAAAATGCAACATGTCATTCTCAATGGAGAGAAGTCTTCCGCAGTAAGAGTGATTTCAAGTGTTCCGCAGGGGAGTGTCATAGGGCCGTTGCTATTCACAATATACATAAATGACCTTGTGGATGAGATCGGAAGTTCACTGAGGCTTTTTGCAGATGACGCTGTGGTGTATCGAGAGGTTGTAACAATGGAAAATTGTACTGAAATTCAGGAGGATCTGCATCGAATTGACGCATGGTGCAGGAAACGGCAATTGATTCTCAATGTAGACAAGTGTAATGTGCTGCGAATACATAGAAAGATAGTTTCCTTATCATTTAGCTACAAAATAGCAGGTCAGCAACTGGAAGCAGTTAATTCCATAAATTATATGCGAGTACGCATTAGGAATGATTTAAAATGGAATGATCATATAAAGTTGATCGTCGGTAAAGCAGATGCCAGACTGAGATTCATTGGAAGAATCCTAAAAGAAATGCAATCCGAAAACGAAGTAGGTTACAGTACGCTTGTTCGTCCACTGCTTGAATACTGCTCAGCAGTGTGGGATCCGTACCAGATAGGGTTGATAGAAGAGATAGAGAAGATCCAACGGAGTAGCAGCACGCTTCGTTACAGGATCATTTAGTAGTCGCGAAAGCGTTACGAAGATGACAGATAAACTCCGGTGGAAGACTCTACAGGAGAGACGCTCAGTAGCTCTGTACGGGCTTTTGTTAAAGTTTCGAGAACATACCTTCACCGAAGAGTCAAGCAGTATATTGCTCCTTCCTACGCATATCTCGCGAAGAGATCATGAGGATAAAATCAGAGATTAGAGCTCACACAGAAGCATACTGACAATCCTTCTTTCCACGAACAATACGAGACTGGAATAGAAGGGAGAACCGATAGAGGTACTCAGGGTACCCTCCACCACACACCGTCAGGTGGCTTGCGGAGTATGGATGTAGATGTAGATACTGCCTTTTTGATTACCCGGTAAGTAAATCACTTGCCGGCAAAGGTCTCGAGATCGAGGCTCGGATTGTCGTACAGTTTTAATCTGCCAGGAAGTTTCGTCGTAAAAATAGTTGTTAAGAGATCGAAAGAGAGCTACTAGCTCTTGGTAGGTTACTGTCGGCGTCATCGAGGCAAGGATAGACATGGAGCGGCCAGGGATTCCTGGTCACGGAAAGTGGCGGTGTGTGAGGTAAACACCGCGTTTCATTAGCAGCGGACGCTGCAGGACGGAGCAGCACTGCCGCTGCAGGCAGGCAGGCAGGCAGGCAGGCAGGCACGCGGCCGTTTATTCCGGTCGCAGCGCGCAGCACGGCAGCAGGGGACGGAGGGACGCGCCGCTGATTGCGTGGCGTGGCGGGCGGTGCGTGGCGGGCCGCGATACGGTGCAGCGCACAGTGTTCCTGGGGGGAGGGGGGGCTGCATTTTTAATGAGAGGCGCACATACCGGCTGCTGGCGGCGCGCGGAATGCACGTGCTCACAGGTGGCTGGCGCCGCCGCTCTGCATTGCAAATACTTCGCGTCACTCACACCGCCCAAGCCCGAGTAATTATGTGCGAGCACTTCATCCGCTCCGCGCCAAGATTAATGCAACAGTGACGCCGTATTATGTGGGTTTGCAGCGAGTACTCGCTTTAATCCCAAATATTCCGTTACCTCGCTAACACTGGCAGAAACGTACGATCACTACCGCCACTAGAACGACAGGAATCAAAAATTCTTTTTCTTCAGTACCCCCAGACTGGCACTCCAATATCCATCCCTGTAACACCCTACATAGACATACGTTTCTACATACAGTTGTACAACATAATTCACCAAAAAAGATCTTGGCATCCCATAAAAATGACACCACTAGTCACTTTGGAATGCTGTAGAGTATGAAGCAGGGATACACACTACTGGCCATTAAAATAGCTACACCAAGAAGAAATGCCGATGATAGACAGGTATTCATTGCACAAATATATTATACTAGAACTGACATGTGGTTACATTTTCACGTAATTTGGGGCCATAGATTCTGAGCAACCAGTACCCAGAACAACCACCTCTGGCTGTAATAACGGCCTTGATACGCCTGAGCATTGAGTCAAACGAGCTTGAATGGCGTGTACAGGTACAGCTGCCCATGCAGCTTCAACACAATACCACAGTTCATCAAGAGTAGTGACTGGCGTATTGTGACGAGCCAGTTGCTCGGCCACCATTCACCAGACGTTTTCAATTGATGAGAGATCTGGAGAATGTGTTGGCCAGGGCAGCAGTCTAACATTTTCTGTATCCAGAAAGGCCCGTACAGGACCTGCAACATGCGTCTTGCCTTATCCTGTTTAAATGTAGGGTTTCACAGGGATCGAATGAAGGGCAGAGCCACGGGTCGTAACACATCTGAAATGTAACGTTGACTGTTCAAAGTGCCGTCAATGCGAACAAGAGGTGACCGAGACGTGGAACCAATGGCAGCCCATACCATCACGCCGGGTGATACGCCAGTATGGCGATGACGAATACACGCTTCCAATGTGCGTTCACCGCGATGTCGCCAAACACGGATGCGACCATCATGATGCTGTAAATAGAACCTGGATTCATCCGAAAAAATGACGTTTCCCCATTCGTGCACCCAGGTTCGTCCTTAAGTACACCATCGCAGGCGCTTCTGTCTGTGATGCAGCGTCAAGGGTAACCGCAGCCATGGTCTACGAGATGATAGTCCATGCTGCTGCAAACGTCGTCGAACTGTTCGTGCAGATGGTTGTTGTCTTGCAAACGTCCCCATCTGTTGACTCAGGAACCGAGACGTGGCTGCCCGACCCGTTATAGCCATCCGGATAAGATGCCTGTCATCTCGAGCGCTAGTGATACGAGGCCGTTGGGATCCAGCACGACGTTCCGTATTACCCTCCTGAACCCACCGATTCAATATTCTGTTAACAGTCATTGCATCTCGACCAACGCGAACAGCAGTGTCGCGATACGATAAACCGGAATCGCGATAGGCTACAATCCGACCTATATCAAAGTCGGAAACGTGATGGTACGCATTTCTCCTCCTTACACGAGGCATCACAACAACGTTTCACCAGGCAACGCCGGTCAACCACTGTTTGTGTATGAGAAATCGGTTGGAAACTTTCCTCGTGTGAGCACGTTGTAGGTATCGCCACCGGCGCCAACCGTATGTGAATAGTCTGAAAAGCTAATCATTTCCATATCGCAGCATCTTCTTCCTGTCGGCCAAATATCACGTCTGAACCACGACATCTTCGTGGTGTAGCAATTTTGAGGGCCATTAGTGCACACTGAGGTAACAAGTCGACGGCTAGCGACTTGCACGTATTCACGAGGTATAAAAGGGCAGTGCATTGGTGGAGCCGTTTTCTGTACACAGTTGATTCATCTGAAAAGATATCCGGCATGATAATGGCCGCTCGACGAGAATTAACAGACTCTGAAAGCGGAATGGTAGTGTGAGCTAGACGCATGGGAATTTCCATTCCGAGAATCGTTAGGGAGTTCAGTACTCCGAGATCCGCAGCGTCAAGAGTGTGCTGACAATACCAGATTTCTGGCATGACGACTTAGTGACCGACGGCTTTCACTTAACGACAGAAAGCAGCGGCGTTTGCGTAGAGTTGTCAGTGCTGACACACAAGCAATACTGCATGATATAACCGCACAAATCATTGTGGGACATACGAAGACCGTATCCGTTAGAACAGTGCAGTGGAATTCGGCGCTATTGGCCTATAGCAGCAGACAACCGACGCTGTTTCTACTGGTCTACTGGTCTACTGACCATATCGCTTATACGCTAGACGACTGGAAAATCGTGGGCTGGTCAAATGAGCCCCTGGTTTTAGTTGGTCAGAGGTGATGGTAGGGTTCGAGTGTAGGGCAGAGCCCAAGAAGCCAAGCACCCAAGTTCTCAACAATGTACGGTGCAGTCTGGTGTTGGCTACATAATGACGCCGGCTGTGTTTACATTTAATGGACTGGGACCACTGCTCCAATTCAACCGATCATTGACTGGAAATAGTTATATGCGGCTACTTGGAGACCATTTGCAGACATTCATGGACTTCATGTTCCTACAGAACGACGGAATTTTCGTGAATGCGATGTCACCGGGCCAGAATTGTTCGCAATTGGTTTGAAAAACAGTCTGCGAGATTCGACCGAATGATTTGGCCACACAGAACGCCCGACGTGGATCCCATCGAACAATTATTGCGCGTAATGGACAGGTCAGTTCGTGCGCGAAGTCCCGCACCGCCAACACTTGCGTGATTATGGGCGGCAATAGAGGAGCATGGCTCAATATTTCTGCAGGGAACTTCCAACAACTTGTTGAGTCCATGCCACGTCGAGATGCTGCACTGCACCGGGAAAAAGGATGCCCGATGAACCGTGAATTTACTTTCAAAACTTTTTCTTATTTACTTTATTTACTAACAATTCATCGAGAACATTAACACATTTTATCACACTATGTGAGCGTGGAAGTAGTTGCCAGGGAGTAACTGATGAAATCAAAATGAAATTGCTTTTAACAAACGGGAATTTTATTCCTAAAAGCTTTTTTTTTTTTAGAAACAGATTTCAAATTATAAGCTGAAAGCACCATCTAAATATCAAGTTACAATTTATTCATAGGCAGAAAGAAACAAATTTTTGAGTATGAGCTTTCGGGCTGAGAACCTTGACGCTCCCTTTTGACACGACCGTAGTCACGACCGCTCACAGGTGCAAATCTGCAACACACCAGCTTAGCTTAAAGTAAAAGTTTTAACAATTCACACAAACTATGCACCTCGTAGGAGGGATGGATATGGTACAAAATCCTAACAATTAAAATATTAACCTTGCCACAGAAGGTGCAACTTGATTTTAACTTGTAAGAAAAGTCTTACGGTGGAAGGGTGGCAACTTTATACAGTAAAATGACGATTTAAATAAAAGCCCATGAAATGCAATCTTACATAAAATTATACAAGGTTGGCCACACATGCTCTACGGTACACATGTATCGCCTTTCAAGATAATAGGCACGATAAAAACATATTTCAGGAATTGGGCCGTTACACTTCAAGCAATAAATTCGTTAACACACCGAATCCGACAAACATGACAGAGGCAGCTATTAACGTACGGCAGATTGATAAGGCGATTACCGAACAACCCGAACCACAGGTTGCTCTAACCCGTCCCTACTCCACAAGGGAAAAAGGAACCACCCAATTCACAAATAATCACCTTCCCCCGGGGGGGCAAACGGAGAAGAATGGTTGGACGACCCCATAACAAAGCAGCTGGTGACCTCACCAAGAAAACACGTAGAATTTAACAAGTAAATGAAACAACGTATCACCAATTACTTAACTTCTAATAAACTGCGATTTCTGGAGAATACCTAGCGCAGCACCCCCAAAACGCTCTCCCGAACAGTCCGCTGCAAGCTGCTTCAACGGACGCAGGAAGGCGCGCTGATCTCCCGTCTCACGGCGTCATAGCTCGCACCGGCCAGACCGACGTCGTGGGTTGACTCCTGTTGCTCTCGTGTCGGCCGCGAAGCCACTAACCCTCGCTATATGGCGCGGCCCACTGGACTCACGTGGCGACCTCACATGCGCCGACGCTCAAGGCGGACAAGTCATCTTGGGTCTCAGTGCGCGACCGACCAACCGATCGATCCAACCGCCAATGACCATTGCCTGAACAAATTCGAGCCGACTGGCGGCCTAACACATACTGGCACTCCGGACGACAGACATTGACTGTCCCACACTGACCCGGCTGACCAACTGATCCCCTGGCAGCTCATAGTGCCGCTTAAATGCACGTGAACAGGTAATCTGTCCCCTTTCCCACCAGAGGGAGACACCAAAGCTGCGACTGCCACAGCGGCGCCACCGCCAGAAACGCAGGGTGACTGCTTCACACAACGCGCTGCGGCGCGCTCTTCAAAACAGCTATTTTTACCACGGCTCATCCGACACGATATTAGTAGATAAAAAATGATTAAATGGTTCTAAGCACTGAGGTCAGGTAGTGCGAATTTAAGCCGCCGTAGCAAGTGGCGAAGGTGGACTCCAGGAGGTTCCAGGGAAGAGGGACGAGCCCCATACTGACGATCAAAGGAATCATCAAAGAACGAAGCATAGGAGGGGTGGTCATGCATGGCACAGAAACGGCATGCATACCTGCTGAGAAGAAAGTCACGGCGGTAGCACAGTGGTACTTCAGCAGCTTCAGCATACAGACCCTCAACTGGGCTGGTGTAACAGGCGCCCGTGGCTGAATGGATGCCACGATGGTGGATAGTGTTGAGACAGCGGAAGAGGGATGGGCGTGCAGATGCATAAACAAAGCATCCATAGTCGAGTTTCGAACAGACAATGTACCAGTACTAACGGAGGAGGGTGGTTCGATCGGCACCCCAGGAAGTGTCATTGAGGACACGTAGGAGATTGAAGGACCGCACACAGCAGGCTGCCAGGAAAGACACATGCGTGGACCAAGAGTGTTTCCTATCGAGCATGAGCCCCAGGAAGGGCAACAGGCCCAAGATGTAGAAATGGTGGCAGAAACCATTTGCGCCGTCAGAAATTCATATAGACCCTTTTGTCAGTGGAAAAGCGAAAGCCATTGTCGATGCTCCAGGAGTAAAGACGATCAAGACAGCGCTTAAGACGCCGCTCAGACAAATCCGTGGAGAACTGCAATAGATGGCAAAATTATCAACAAGAAGAGTATCCGAGATGGCCAGCGGCAGACAGGCCACTATGGGGTTAGTGGCGATAGCAAAGAGGACGACGCTCAGGACGGAACCCTAAGGTACATGATTTTCCTGGATAAAGGTATCCGACAAGGTAGAACCCACACGCACTTCGAAAAATGCCCGAAGAAAACAGGGCAGGCGCCCATGGAAGCCCCACGCGTATGAAGTGTAGTAGGATTTCTCCAAATCGAAAAACACGGCCACAGTCTGAGATTTCCGCAGAAAACCATTCATGACTTTGGTGGACAAAGTAACGAGATGGTCAACTGCAGAACGCCGCGCTCGAAATCCACGCTGTGCATTCGTTAGTAAATGTCGAGACTCGAGCCACCACACCAGCTTGGCATGAATCATACGTTTCATCATCTTGCAAACACAGCCGGTAAGAGAGAGAGGGCAGCAGATAGAAGGAAAGTTTTAAGCTGCCAGTCAGCCTTAGGAAGCTGCCATTTAGGCGTGCACCAGACAAGGTGTGGCTCAACACATGGATAGCGAACGTGAAATGGTCACTCGAGTAGGTGTCAGAAGGAACGGACCACTCACGACGATGGGCAGTCTGGGCAGTGCAGAGGGACAGGTCCGAATGGGAATAGGTATGCGAGGAGTCAGAAAGGAAAGTGGGTGCTCCAGTGTTAAGGCAGAAGAGATGAAGTTGGTTAAGAAGATCAGACAAGGTACCACTCTAACAGATCCTGACACAACCCCAAAGGGGATGATGCGCATTAAAGTCACCAAGTAGCAAAAAGAGGGGAGGTAGGTGCCCAATAAGTTGAAGGAAGTGTGCCCTGGTGACAGAGATTGATGGAGGGACATATATAGTACAGAGGAATATAGTCAGGTAGGGAAGGAAAAGGCGAACTGCCACAGCTTCAAATTGGTAGTCAGGGAGATGGGTTGACTTGAATGTCATCCCGTACAAACAGCATGACGCCCCCGCGAGAGAGAATGCCAACCTCAGTGGGAAAGTCAAACCGAATCGGTAAGAAATATGAAAGATCAAAGCAGTCTTGAGGGCACTATTTCGTTTCCTGGAGGCAGAGTATAATGGGACGCTGCGACGCTAAAAGCAGCAATAAATTCTCTTTGTGGGACCAAAGACCGCGAACATTCCATTGGAGGAGAGTCATGATGGAGAGAAATGGGGGTATCAGCTTGGCGGCTGCAGAGTGAGAGCTGGGAAAGGGCGTTACTATAGGGCACAGAAGCAGGCTGATCCTGCTCCATGGGGTCCACAGAGCCATCAGCTTGCTTCTGCGGTCTGGCTGGGCTAAGGTATCATATGCAAACAACATGTAAGAGGATCTTTGAGGTGGCGCAGGAGAAGACCGTTTGCCTTTGGACGACTTTTTTGAGCCTTTCCGGTTAGATGAAGACTCGGATGTTGTTTGGCTGGAGGGATGGAGGAAGTCTTAATGGGAGTACTCCTTGTGTTGTTTATGGCCTACCAGTTGTGTAGCTTGTGGTTTCGCCTCTTGAGGCGAGAGTTTGACGGCTTGTTGCACAGCTGGAGGAACGAGAGGAAAAGGGAAACAAAGAAAGGAAAAGGGAGTGAAAAAACAAAGGTGAGACTGTTCACACGTCAGCGACACAATGCGGAACAGTCCCAATAATAACCCAGACATGTTCGCCAACGGAGGGGAAAAAGAATAGCAGGAGGATAGACATGTAGCACGGAAGAGAAAAAATGCTGCAAATGCTGGGGCCCTGTGGTAGCCAAGCGCGAACCCGCCAAATAATGGTGAGCCCCCGTAAACGTTGTTGACGTCCATTCAAGAAGTCTGCGAAACTGCGCAGTAGCTGTGTCAAGCTACTGCAGATGACTTCTTTAGCTGAATGATCAGCATGGATGACTGATGGAGATATCATGACGACCCAGAGAGGAAACAGCGAAGAAAGAGTGGAAACGCGTAGGTTCACCATTGCAGAAAAAGGCGAAGGCTCGGTGATCATTGGGGTAGTTGTTCCAGAGGGCTTTCTTGAGACTGCTGAAGTGTAGTACTATCTATGCTCATAATGGAAACGCAACTTCCATTTGACTGATTTCCTCCATTTGTAAGGCATGCAACCATCCATAGTTAGCGCATAGTAATTCCGTGGAAACGTCTTGATCAAGACTATATGATAGTAAGAAGCATCGCGAAAAGCTAGTCAAGGGGGTGTTTTGGTCCACGACAGGACATACCCACATCCTGACGTAACTGATACATAAAAAATTGGCCACAGACATTTCCAGGTTGGCGACAAAGTGTTTTGCAAGCTCAAATGTTTCCTGTCTGCCCATAACCCAGGCTTCCATAACCATGGTGGTCAAAATTCCATCCACTGTTGCGAAAAATGTGTCACACTAAAGTGTGAATACGTAGATAAGACGAACACCACAACTACGTTTCATGTTTGAAGATTTCCTGTTTTGAAGCGATAATTAAAACTTTCAGATTACCCTTTACTCCAACTGTATGAGAGCCAACTGAGTAAGTTTCACATTTCAGAGAAGAGAACAGAAATTCTTGGGTGGGCGAACTTCATTAGGATAAGGTCAGGGCTCGTGTTGTACAGCATCTGACAGTTTTTGACCAGAAAAGGCTTTTGTACAATATCTCAATTTTCAATCACCTTATTGGGCACTGTACGACTGTCATCCCCACTCCGCTGGCAAAACGACTTTAAGAGAGACTTTCGAAATATTGTATTGGCAGGAGAATCAGCAAATGCAAACAATGGAAGCTTTACAGCCGATTATGAAATGCTTAGCGCCATACGTCGCTCATATGAAACAGGTCAAACGTCATCTTCATGCAAGTTGTTAGTTCGTACGTGTGAGAGAGCTATTTGCTATCAACCTGCGTATACAACCGTCCAGGCAACGGAATATTATATACAAAATTTCAAACTTAAATGGAACATTTACCATATACCAAATGGAATAAAAATTTGTACAATATTTTCATTTGTCAATAGCTAACGCCAGTATATATTTCAGACCAATGTTTGTCATAATGATACAGGTACGAAGTACACAGTAATTTGTCATGTACGAAGTTCGTAAATTCTCAGTTATAGTATGTTCCTACTTTTTTCGTGGGAAGTATCTATTTTATGGATTTAAGAATTAGTTCTGTTCCTTCCTGCAGTTCTTCTAGGCAAGAGAATTGAGGATTTTGATTTTCCTGTTATTTCCTGCATGACATTACTGTTAAAGCGTCCCAAAACTCCCTGTAAGTACGTTAACAGCTCTTCTCCTGCACAGTCCTATGGAACTTAAATTTTACGACTTTTGCTGAGAGTGTCCATTAAATATAGTTACTTCATCAGTTTTAAACTGCGCAAACGACTGTTTTATTGCTAGATGCACAACGTCCAATCCACCAAACTTAGATAAAATGTAACCACATTTTTTAATTTGATACAAACGGGAATAGAGCTTGATAATCAGGTTTACGTACTTCCTTTAACGAAGTAAACATGCTTGAATTTGCAATTTTCGATCAGTACTCCATCGTACGGCTACTTTCCACTAATATTAACAATAAATGCCAATGTCTTACATTCTCTACTTGTATCCATATTTCTCAGTACACAGTGTCTGAAGCAGTATGTAAGCCTTGACACTACATCAAAAATCTCTCCTTTTCATAATTGTAGTTTATATTCGTCTCTTATGGCATCTGTTTTCGCTATATAATCCAGTTTTAATTTTTATTTTATTTATTTTTTTAAATTCGAACTCTCCCATTTCCAGCTTTCTTCTTCGTGCAAATAACACATCAACTGCACTTAAAGCTAATTTCATTACTGGGAGAAGAGCTGTTAATTCTCACTTACAAGAAGATACGGGACGCTTTAATAGTAATGTCATACAGGAAGTAGAGGAATATCAAAATCCCCAAATTTTCTTTCCTTGGAGAATTGCAGGAAGGAACAGAGCTAATTATTAAACCCATAAAACACATATTCTATAGGTATGAAATGATACATATCATAATCGAGAACATTCCCTCTTCGTACTAGTTAAATTATTGGCTGGTGAATGAAATACACGATTCTAGTATAGACGTAACGTATAAGATAAAAATTAAACAGGATGTTGTTAAAACTACACTAAAGAAACTTAAAAGAACATTGGTTTTCTGTGCATAAATATATATGCAAAATGTTTCTGTAAAAGATTATTTGTTTACTATATTCTCTCCTACCAAGAATCTAAACAACCTGTTTACACTGATACACATGTGTCTTTTGGTTCTACATCCGTTTCTTATCTCTATGAACGTAACTCGCATAATTGCCTTAGGTTACTGGGGATTCTCCGATGGAGGCAGAGGAGAGGGGGAAGTGGCCTTGAATGTAGCTAGATCATGTGTGTAACCCTGATGCTCCAAGTCGTTATAAGTGGCCTTGAGATAAGATCGTTGTAAGAGTTCGTTCTGTCCCTGCATATCTACTACTTTCCATTACAGAATTAGCTTATCATTGACCCTTTCTTCATTACTCTTCGTGTCTTTCGGTATCCAGAACTCTCGACTACATAACGAATATTAGTAACTTCTTGTCGAGTACGTAAGTGTCAGCTAAGCACTTGTGGAGAATTTAAGTATATGTAGGGCAGTTTTATTTATCTTATAGTTTGGTGAATGAAACAACGTATAGGCGTGACGTACGTGATGTACGATTTTGTGAACAAACGGGTATAAGAATGGGAACATAAGTCTGTAGCGTGAATGAGTCATACACAAAGAGGAATCTAGTGATGTCTAATACGCCAGTTCATGGTATTCGGGAAACGACAGACTATCTGATAGTTCAGTTATCCAAAGAATGATTGAGCTTATCGTATTTGGTTTTCCAAAACTGATTAATATATTGATGTCAAGGAATGTACATAATATGTTTGCTGCAATGTAAAAGGTGTGGGATGGTAAGGATTAGAACTGATAGGCTGTACTGGGACCAAAGCAAACCTTAGAGAGCAAATACAATGCGCATTTTTACAGCAAGAGAGATTATGTTCTGGAGTCTAGAAGATTTGGGATTCGAACATCATGGCAGTCAAAAATTTTAGCACTGTGCTCTGGAAAGAAGGTAGTTCGAAGAATCGTTTCCCATGCCCATAAGTATGAACTGCAGATTAACAACATAGTTTGACATACAGATGTAATTTCGAGCAGTCATGTTCTTAAAGAGATTGTGGAGTGTCAAAGTATTTACGGACAAACGGCAATGACGAAGTCGGAAAATTCCGAATTTTCTGTGTGAACTGTGATCCTTTTTGAACAACTCAAATCCGCATGTTGTACTGTACAAATCGTAAGCTAAAACTGAGAGTCCGAGTGGTCAACTTGTAGTGTACTGAGCCAGCATTCAATCTAAAGATAATCCACGTGTATTATTCCGCTAACAGGTTAGGGCGTCTACAATATTCTAGCTATTAAGAATGATCTTGATTACGTGTTAAAGTGCCGTCTAATGCGGTGCTTCCCGAGCGCGAAGGCGTGCCGGTCCCCGGCACGAATCCGCCCGGCGGGTTAGTGTGGAGGTCCGGTGTGCTGGCCAGCCTATGGATGGACCGGCACGAATCTGCCAGGTGGAATAGTGTCGAGGTCCGGTGTGCTGGCCAGCCTATAGATGGACCGGCACGAATCTGCCAAGTGGATTAGTGTCGAGGTCCGGTGTGCTGGCCAGCCTATGGATGGACCGGAACGAATCTGCCAGGTGGAATAGTGTCAAGGTCCGGTGTGCTGGCCAGCCTATGGATGGACCGGCACGAATCTGCCAGGTGGATTAGTGTCGAGGTCCGGTGTGCTGGCCAGCCTGTGGATGGACCGGAATGAATCTGCCAGGTGGATCAGTGTCGAGGTCCGGTGTGAGGATGTGAACCACTGAGGGCTACAGCGGGCCAAAGCCTCTCCGTCGTTTCTAGCTCCCCGTTTTAATACACAGTACACAATAGACTACACTACACTACACTACACACACACACGTTTTAAAGTGACAACCTACGCCAACTTACAACAGGACGCTCGGATCATGAGTTACTTTGCAGGATTTTAGTAGTCCCTTAGGACAACAGAATGTGCAAGGAGTAAGGCGTACGACTCATGCGACTTCGAGAAAATCACAAGGCAAGTCTTACGCGTCCATGATGTACCAGTGCATAGGAGCTACTGATGGTCATGTGGTTATCGTTCGACCTCCGTAATCGCTGGATAGAGTTCCGCTCATTTTTGTTAATTTATATTTTTTTCAACACTAGTCGTATTATTTCCTACATATTCCATTTGAAAGGTAATATGATGAAAAGACACTTGAATTTGCATGAACTTTTATTGAATTTCCAATGTTATTTGGTTGTTTGCTGATTTTTATTGTTACAAAGAATAATATATTTATAATTGTCGATTAGTAAATGGCCAATTGCATCAACTTTTCCTGAAAATATATGCCTGTCGTTATTTCCGAAATACCTACACTTTCAATCGGCTAAGGCACCGACAACTGCACCTTGTCTCTTCCATCTGCGGACACGGGTTTCAAGGACGAGGAACAGGCTTGGAAAGCCCAAGTCAAACATCGATAAACAAAGGTGCAAGTAACTTTATTCAGTAATAAGTACAATGAGCTGCAGTATCCCACAATATGGGGGTAGTGTACGATTAATCGTCAAATGTCATTTAGCATTACAAGTCACAGCGTGATATTTTTCTAACAGTCGCGGAAAACGTAAATTAAAACTGCACCTAATACATTGAATGAATGCAATTTTCCCGCATTCAGATGGAATCTTCAGTGTTTCTAAGGAAAAGTAGAGCTCAGTGACATTTTGAAAAATTTTTCTTTCCCCCGACAGTTTGGATGCTAACCATGTGTAACCCAACATGTCTGTGAATTTTGGTACCCAAAATTGGCGATGCACGATTCAATGTATTTTAATAGCATATACACGACGAACAATTTCTCGTCTCTTGTCAATCAACCATGAACAAGGTTTAAGGCGCCTGTTAAAATTTTTGACTTGCATGTAGAAATTAAAGTCGCATAACATTTATTGTAATAATAAAAATTAGTTAACAGCCTAACAACATTGGAAATCCAATAAAAGTTCATGCAAACAACGTCTCGTTTCATCGTATTACCTTTCAAACGTAGTATGTATGGAATAAAACGACTAATGTTAAAAAACGGAAGTAAAAGAAGAGCGGAACGCGATACGGCGATCCATCGATTACGGAGCTTTTTTCCCTACCCATCAAAATTACATGATCTTTACAATAAAGACAATGTGGAAAATGTACTGCACGATTTTAACAAGAAAAATGTCATTACATATTTCTCTTGTGACTAACATCTTTCGTTTTTAATTTTTTTTATTATTATTATTTTCTTTATAAGTTAGTGGGCACATTCGGTCCGAACAATAGCGTACATAATAAAATTACAGTAGGACATGAAACCTGCGTGACAGCGTTGTATTTATTAGTAAACAATATAAAACAGAATACAATCATATTAATGCTACCTTTCCAGCAGTACAATAGAAGAACGACAACCACTGGGAAAAAAAGAAATCATAAAATAAACACTGTCTGGTCCCAACTCTCCAGAGTGAGGACTCTGGTTATGTCTTCTAGGAATACAGTTTCTTTCGGTTGTCCATTTCGAGATTAAAGTCAGTGTCCATCAGAAACGACTTTCCTTACCTGGTAGTATCCAGCAGCTGGAGGGGAGGAATCCTTGAATAACTTGTTTAAGAAATTCGGTATCTGGAACGGTATAGCAGTTGATTGTCTTGTTCCTGTAAGAAAGTACCAAAAAGTCAAGCACATGTTTGAGACCTTCCCGAGAAAGTCCTTTGATCCAGTACATTGCATGTGTCTTTGATTGGGGAAATTAGGACTAACCGGGCGAAGGAGTATTCCGGGTCTGGTCCTGTGAGGCAGCATCCAGAGACAGCAAGCAAGCATTCCCATCTGAATTAGAAGCCACACATCCGCAACGGTCCACATTCCTGGGGATGTTCATCCATCTCATCGCACGACACTTCATGCACGTTGGAGAGTCAGCCAGAGTAATGTTGTGGCGCCTACGTTTTGTCGGAAACTTTTTCTTGACCACGAGATGCCAATTGGCACGTATCTCCGTCGTAAAATATTTTCTGGCGAATGGCTCGCCACATAGTAGGCCACGCCACTAGTGGATGGCGCCTTTCAAATGTTCAAATGTGTGTGAATTCCTAAGGGACCAAACTGCTGAGGTCATCAGTCCCTAGACATACACACTACTGAAACTAACTTTAACTTACGCTGACAACAACACGACACACCCGACACACACCCGAGGGCGGACTCGAATCTCCGGCGGGAGGGGCCGCGAAATCCGTGACATAGCGCCTCAAACCGCGTGGCTACTCCGCGCGGCAGCGCCTTTCAACCACACCCCGAGGGTAATTTTTCATCAACCGGTCGCACACATCACACGCCGTAGGTGTCCTTGTACAGGTGAGATTCGTGTGCACACAGCTACGTTCGAGGATGCGGGAGAGTGTGCGTGATGTGAGCGAGTGCAACAGGGCACAGATGGGATGGAGGCGCCAGTTCATCAATGGGGAGACTGGTGAAACGGAATCGAGGATGGGTCCACATCCTGTACACAGGGCCACCTATTTTGCTCGAATGCTGATAACTCCCAGTTCTCCGATGTGAAGGGGGAGGGTGAGAGCATCGTATCGTATCTTGAACAGAAGTCCATTGTTAGCTCAGTGCTGTCGTACAGTGGGTATCTTTCGTAAATACAATGCCTGAACACCGAATTCTATCCATCAGCTCCAGAGGGGTAAGTCTTACCTCCCAGAGCCCTTGGCCGATTATGACGGCACGTGACTTTATCAGGTGCTGCCTGCAACGTTCCCATACCACTCCATCCATCCTAGCGCCATGTAATATTTCTGGCTCTGCAGGCATCACATTCAGGTATAAGGACCTCTTCTTACTGTAGTTGAGAACGCATTAGTGGCAAGATGACGCCATGTGGTGTGAGGTACCGATGACGGAACTGTGAACCTTCTCCGCGATTATCTGCTGCATTCGGAAGTCGCGCGCCAAAATGATAATCTCCTGTTGTTATTATTTGACAAACGAAACAGCGTATTTACTTGCATCTCAGAGTAAAGTATCTCTCAATAGCGTGGTATCATTCCATTATTTCCCAAGTATTAATAACAAGGACGATAATAATCAACTGCTAAACGAAAAGGCAGACGAAGATCTTCGGATCGTGCCTAAATTTGATGGCAGGCGAAGTGGTTCGGCTGTAAGGTCAGGGCAGGTTTCGCAGTGCCGGAGGACAGACATGTTGTCTGCCGTGGTATCAGTTTAGACTTAATTTCCAATGTCTAGTTTGTAAAGGTGGGTACGAAAATACTCAACTCAATTTGTTGAAGAACAAATTGTTTGTGACTCTAAAGTGTTACATAATTGTGTAGTTTCTCGTGTTCTGCCAATAAAAAGCGAGTGGCATCCCATACAAACAAACTGAGTGGAAATTAAATTACTTCTAAAATAATCGTTCCTCGCTAAGATTGTCTTACGGGCTCAAGATTACGGATTCACGACCTACGTGCTGTTTTCTGCACAGGGAACAACTGTAGAAGACTGCAGGTTGGTGTACATTTATTAGAACTTATGCAAGCAGGCACCTCGCGTGTGACAAACTGCCTATTGGCTTCTGTCTCGGGTTCTTCGGCCGACGTTCATATGATGATTTTACTGACTTTTTTCCCCAGCACGAGTGGCTGGCATTGTCAAAGCTTCACTCTCCATTGCCGGTGGTGAACTGGAGCCGAGCTCGCGGCCGCAGACTATATGTACCTGGCGCGCCAACGTCCGAGGGCCTCTCCGCTGTCATTTCCGGTGCGGTTCTCCTCTTGCTACCTGCGACGGTCGTTCGCTGCAGTACGGGAAGCCAGGATCCGTTTACCTTAAGGCTTTCCTCTTTCTTGCAGGTGGATAAATCGGCCGTGGCAGAGCACGCACTGAGTGAGACCGACCACGTAATAAAATTCGCCGACACGGAAGTTCTGGCTGTAGACAAGCACTATCATACGCGCTTGTTCAGAGAAGCTGTAGAAATACAAAAACACGCGAAAAGTTACAACAAGAAAGAGGAAAGCCTTCAGGTTAGCAGATCCTGGCTTCCTGTACTGCAGCAAACGACCGTCGCAGGTAGCAAGAGGAGAACCGCACCGGAAATGACCGCGGAGAAGCCCTCGGACGTTGGCGCGCCGGGTACATATAGTCTGCGGCCGCGAGCTCGGCTCCAGTTCACCGCCGGCAATGGAGAGTGAAGCTTTGACAATGCCAGCCACTCGTGCTGGCGAAAAAGGTCAGTAAAATCATTAGACGAACGTCGGCCGAAGAACCCGAGACAAAAGCCAATAGGCAGTTTGTCAAGAAGTGGCCACGAAAACCTTAACAATTTTGCACCTCGCGTGTACTGCAATCTTTGTACAAATGAAATCACTCACGCATGGGTGGTAACACAAATGGTTCAAAAGGCTCTGAGCACTATGGGACTTAACTTCTAAGGTCATCAGTCCCGTAGAACTTAGAACTACTTAAACCTAACTAACCTAAGGACATCACACACATCCATGCCCGAGCCCGCATCTCGTGGTCGTGCGGTAGCGTTCTCGCTTCTCACGCCCGGGTTCCCGGGTTCGATTCCCGGCGGGGTCAGGGATTTTCTCTGCCTCGTGATGGCTGGGTGTTGTGTGCTGTCCTTGGGTTAATTAGGTTTAAGTAGTTCTAAGTTCTAGGGGACTGATGACCACAGATGTTAAGTCCCATAGTGCTCAGAGCCATTTAAGAACATCCATGCCCGAGGCAGGATTCGAACCTGCGACCGTAGCGGCCGCGCGGTTCCAGACTGTAGCGCCTTTAACAGCTTGGCCACCACGGCCGGCGTGGTAACACAGAGGAGGTGTGACAGAGAGAAATATTTTTGAGGGGAGGGGTTTACTGAAGTGTTGGCAGAAGAGCCAACACAGTTTTGCTAGAGGAGGCCGAAATGCACGCTTTTAAGCTCACGCAGATTGTCGTGAGGTCTGGAACAGTTATAGGAGTTGAGTCTAATAAAAAAGGTACGTAGCTGGTAGAATACTTAACTTTAATCCATAATTGGTGTACATCGCTCTTGACGGTACATGTTTTATAAGATAAATATCAAATGCTATGGCGCCTTGCTAGGTCGTAGCAATTGACGTAGCTGAAGGCTATCCTAACTATCGTTTCGGCAAATGAGAGCGTATTTGTCAGGGTTGCATCGCTAGCAAAGTCGGCTGTACAACTGGGGTGAGTGCTAGTAAGTCTCTCTAGACCTGCCGTGTGGTTGCGCTCGGTCTGCAATCACTGACAGTGGCGACACGCGGGGCCGGCGTATACTAATGGACCGCGGCCGATTTAAAGGCTACCACCTAGCAAGTGTGGTGTCTGGCGGTGACACCACATTTACCATACGCACATATGTATCACCCTCTCTCTCACTCTCTCATTTACAACTTGCCGTAGCCATCCGGATATCCTCTGCACGTTCGTCCGAATGGGCGTCCAGCTCGGTGGACGGACGCGCCTCACAATCCAGTATGGAGGGATCCATCTGAAGTTCATCGTGGTGGTGAGAGATCACATTGTCTCGCGACTGTGTCGTCGGTGCACCGGTTCTCATCTTTCACTTGTTACGAGGCGTAACAAGTGAAAGATGAGAACCGGTGCACCGACGACGCAGCGCTGTTCCTGGGAGTGCGTCTTTGTGTCAGATGACGGGAGTGACTCCCGACGTCCAGCACAAAAGCGGCCGTGGGCACAACCATCCCATCAATTTCCATACCGTCATGGAGCTTCTCTTCGTCTCCTCCTAGAGCCATTGGACGTGAGGAGGGACTGTATCAGGCGTCGGTTGCACCTTCCTGTCCTTTCTCGACATCGGCAGTTGCGAACGATCCAGTGGTTCGTCAGGCCCATGCATCTAACTGGGATTCGTCCAGAGCGTTGCTACGTACGTGACCGATAAAGATGCTGGGGTGGTGGAAGGCTCCGTAGCTCGGAACTGGGCACTGAGGGAACGTGACACTTTCATGCAATCGGAGCACGTCTTTGGATGGCTGTCATTTATGATGATCGGTCTGTATCCCCCGATGTAGAGGTACATCTCCACCTACATCTGCGTGATTACTCTGCTATTCACAATGAAGAGCCTGGCAGAGGGTTCAGTGAACCACCTTCAAGCTGTCTCCCCACCGTTCCACTCTCTAACGGCACGCGGGAAAAACGAGCACTTAAATTCTTCTGTGCGAGCCCCGATTTATTTTATGGTGATGATCATTTCTCCCTGTGTAGATGCGTGCCAACATAATGTTTCCGCAATCGGAGGAGAAAACTGGTGAATGAAATTTCATGAGAAGGTCCCGTCGCAACGAAAAACGCCTTTGTTTTAATGATTGCCACTCCAATTCACCTATCGTGTCTGTGACACTATCTCTCCTATTTCGCGATAATACAAAACGAACATTTGACCTTTTCGGTGCCATCCGTCAGTCGCATCTGATGTGGATCCCACACCGTACAGCAGTATTCCATAATACGGCGGACAAGTTTGGTGTAAGCAGTCTCTTTTGTAGACCTGTTGCACCTTTTAAGCCTTCTGCCAATGAATCGCAGTCTTTGGTTTGCTCTACCTACAACACTATGTGATCGTTCCAATTTAGGTTATTTGTAATGGTAATCCGTAAGTATTTAGTTGAATATACTGCCTTTAGGTCTGAGTGACTTATCGCATAATCGATATTTAGCGGATTTCTTTTAGTATTCATTTGAGTATCTTCACACTTTCCTCTATGCAGGGTCAATTTCCACTTTTCGCACCATACAGATATCTATCTATTCTATTGAAATTCGTTTTAGTCATCCGATGGCTTTACAAGACGGTAAATGACAGCATCACCCGCAAATAATCTAAGACGGCTACTCAGATTGTCTCCTATATCGTTAATATCGATCAGAGACAATAGAGGGTCTGTAACACTTCCTTGGGGAACGCCGGATTTTACTTCTGTTTTACTCGATGACTATGACCTTTCGGACAGGGAATGACGAATCTAGTTGCAGAAGTGAGGCGATATTCTACAGGCACGCAGCTTAGAAGACGTTTGTGACGAACAGTGTCTAAAGTCTTCTGGAAATCTAAAAATATGGAATCAATTTGACATCCCCTGTCGATAGGACTAATTACTTCATGAAAATAAAGCGCTAGTTGCGTTTCACAAGAAAACCCAAAGAGATTCTGTTAGTATGTAAAGTAAACCAGTGGAAAAAAAAGTCAATAACGTCACTGCGCGTTAACGGTTGAAATGTTACCGATGATGGTGCCACTAAAGCGGAGTTACTAAATACAATCTTCCGTAATTCGTTCACAAAAGAAGAAGTAAATATTCCAGAATTCGAAACCAGAACAGCTGTTAGCATGAGTGACATGGTTCAAATGGCTCTGAGCACTGTGGGACTTAACATCTGTGGTCATCAGTCCCCTAGAACTTAGAACTACTTAAACCTAACTTACCTAAGGGCATCACACACATCCATGCCCGAGGCAGGATTCGAACCTGCGACCGTAGCGGTCACGCGGTTCCAGACTGAAGCGTCTAGAACCGCACGGCCACACCGGCCGGCATGAGTGACATGAAAGTAGATATCTTAGGTGTTGCGAAATAACTCAAATCACTGAAGAAAAGCAAGTCTTCCGGTCCAGATGGTATACCAATCAGGTTCCTTTCAGAGTATGCAGACACAATATCGCCTTTCTTAGCAATCATATACAACCGCTAACTTGACGAAAGGTCTGTTCCTAAGGACTGGAAAGTAGCACAGGTCACACCAACATTCAAGAAAGGAGTAACCCACTGAATTACAGGCCCATATCACTGACCTAAATTTGCAGTAGGATCTTGGAGCATATACTGGAACATTATGTATCACTTCAAAGAAAATGACTTACTGATACATAACCAACACGGATTCAGAAAATATCGTTCTTGTGCAACGCAGCTAACTCTTTATTCCCATGAAGTAATGAGTGCTGTCGACAAGGGATCTCAGATTGATTCCACATTCCTAGATTTCCAGAAGGCTTTTGATACCGTTCCTCACAAGCGACTATTAATGAGATTGCGTGGATATGGAGTTTCGTCTCAGTTGTGTGACTGGATTCGTGATTTCCTCTCAGAAGGGTCACAGTTCGTGATGATAGACGGTATATCATGGAGTAGAACAGAAGTGATATTTTGCCTTCCGCAAGGTAGTGTCGTAGGCCCTCTGCTGTTCGTGATTTACATAAATGATCTAGGTGATAATCTGAGCAGCCCCCTTAGGTTGTTTGCAGATGACTCTGTAATTTACCGTCTAGTAAAATCATCAGGCGAACAATTCCAACTACAAAATGATAGAGAGAGAATTTCTGTATGGTGCGAAACATGGAAATTGGCACTGAACAAAGAAAAGTGCGAGGTCATCCACATGGGTACTAAAAGAAATCCTATAAATTTTGGGTATCCGATAAATCACACAAATCTAAGGGCTGTCAATTCGACTAAATACCTAGGAATTACGAGCAACTTATATTGGAAAGACCACGTAGATAATATTTTGGGGAAGGCGAAACGAAGACTGCGCTTTGTTGGCAACACTTAGAAGATGCGAAAAACCCACTAAAGAGACAGCCTACATTACACTTGTCCATCCTCTGCTGGAATATTGCTGCGCGGTATGGATTGACGGTGGCCATTGAAAAAGTGCAAAGGAGGGCAGCTCGTTTCGTGTTACTGCGCAATAAGGGTGAGAGTGTCACTGATATGATACGCGAGTTGGGGTGGCTGTCGCTGAGGCAAAGGCGGTTTTCTTTGGGCAAGATCTATTTACGAAATTTCAATCGCCAACTTTCTCTTCCGAATGCGAAAATATTTTGTTGACACCCACCTACGTCGGGAGAAATGATCATCATAATAAAATAAGAGAAATCAGAGCTCGAACGGAAATATTTAGGTGTTTCTTTTTCCCACGCGCCATTCGAGAGTGGAATGGTAGAGAAGTAGTATAAAAATGGTTCTAAGAACCCTCTGCCAGGCACTTTAAGTGTGAATTGCAGAGTAACCATGTAGGTGTAGATGAACGATATTTTCTGAATCCGTGCTGACTGTGTGTCAATAAATTGTTTTCTTCGAGGTAATTCATGATGTTCGAACACAGTACATGTTCCAAAACCCTACTGCAAATCGACGTTAGTGATATCTGTAATTCAGCGGATTACTCCTATTTTCCTTTTTGGGTATTGGAGTGACTTGAGCATTTTTCCAGTCTGTAGGTACGGATCTTTCTATGAGCGAGCGCTTGAATATAATTGAAAAATATGGAGCTACTGTATCAGCTACTACGTGGGGTTTCCTATCGTGGGGTTTCCTACAAGGGGGCAGCACGTAGCGAAGCTGTCCCTAGCAACCGGTTCCCTAACGAGGTGTTTGGGATTTGAGCCTCCCCCACTGCTTGTCTACCCCAGTCGCTCACCCTCAGTGCAAGTGTTGTCACGGTTTCTCAGTCAGTGTCGTCGTCGATCAGCATCAATAATTTCGCAAAGTTAACTTGCCGAGTCTGGAGTTTTGTCTTATGTCATACGAAACTAATTATTTGTATTTGGTGGATCTCATTCACAAAAGTACGCTTTTAACGGTATTTACTGAATTTTTATAACAAAACTGAAATTTTACTTGGTAAATTTCTTACATAACATGGTCACTCGTCCTGTGAAGCTTCCAGAATTTTTGGTGAGGAAGGCGGAATGAGGACTCAGACAGCTGCTTGCGCACTTCTCTGTCAGAGAGTTTTAAGCACGAGCGTATTTGCTTTTATTGTGCTCCAACAGGAGCATTTTTAAGCTGATTATTTTGTAGTTCACTTTATAAAGATGAAATTTCATGTATATTAAGCAACGAATTTTATCATCTGTAGAACATCAAGAACAACACTCTAGTTATCGAGACTTTATACGTCGCATCTAACTATAGGGAAATATTCTGTAATTTCTTTCAGATGAACACGCCCATTGTCGCGTAAATCTTTATCTAATTACTAACTGTAAACCCGGCGTTGCCCGGATATTTATTCATCCCAGTTTTATGCCAGTTCATCCTCTCTTCACTCATCTCTCTAGTCCATTTAGTCCTTTCTCGTCTCTCTATCCACCACTTCCTTCCGCCCATCCGTCTCTCTTTCCATCTCCTCCATCTGCCTCCTCTCTCACAGCACTTCCTCCTCCTCTCCATCTTCCTCCTCTCCTCCTCCTCCATCCATCTTCTCGTCTCTGTCCATCTCCTCCTCCGCTTTTTCTAATAGTACGTCAAATTCACAATAACACCCCTAATTTATGTATTTATTACAGTGTTCCATTAGTCATTAATCACCTTCTCCATTTCTCTGTTTATCTGTTTACCTGCTGCTTCCTCTCTCTTTTAATCTGCCTCTCTCACTTCTCTGGATGGACCTCGTCCCCCCTCCCCGCCCCTATCACGTTCTCCTCTCTCCGTATAGCTCCTCCTCCGCCTCCGTCATGCCATCTCCTCTTTCCCCGTCTATGAAAAAATACGTATATCTGCCAACTTTCACGCTTATTGACGAGACTATGTTGAATTTATTTAAAGGTAGGCCAACCATCCGCCATCCAGCATACGTTGGCTTGTGTAAATGCCTCCACCACGAAAACACACATACATAAGCCAACTCCCAAGCTGATCAGTCAAACGGTGTGTAATTCTGTTGTAAGGTACCCTCCGCCATACACCGTATGAAATTTCAGTAGACGGTGAGGTTTCCCTTGTTTTGAAGATCAAATGTACAAAATTTCATCAAAATCGGAGCAACACTGTGGCTTTTGTTGAAATCCGTAAGTGAAGTACCCTCCACCATGCACTGAACGAAGTTTTATGTAGACAGTGACCTTCCTCTTGGTTTGGGAAATAGGAATTCATTTTTATACACCCCACTCGCTCTATGCCGACTCAGTCGCGAAACATAAATAATAGATTCGAGCAACAGAAGTCGTAGGGGCAACATAGCTATTAAACAATAGTAACGAGATTACGAGAGCAGTCACTTTCAGTTCTACGTAAACTAACGTTATACCTTGTAAATTATCACGACACAAAATGAAGATGAGAAGCAATGTGGGACTTCTTTCCGTTTGCGTTTGAAACTCTCGTAGAAATCCTGTGTGGTGAAGGGGGTGGGAGGGGGCAGCAAGGGCAGCCTCGATTTGTTTTGCCGGCCCGGGCCGGCTCGTATGAAACCACACGGTAGGAAACCCCACGACGACCTATCAGCATACTCTTGAAGGAACCGGTCTTTAGACCATCTGGACCGAAGACCTTGCCTTTATTGATTTAAGCTGTTTTGCTACACCAAGGATATCTACTTCCATGTTTCTCATGTTGGCCGTTGTTCTCGATTGGAATTCAGGAATATTCACTTCGTCTTATTTGATAAAGGCGCTTCGGAAAACCGTGTTTAGTAACTCTGCTTTTGTGGGACTGTCATCAGTGACTTCACCATTGTTATCGCGCAGGGAAGGTATTGATTGCGTCTTGCCACTGGTGTGCTGTATGTTTGACCAGAATCTCTTTGGGTTTTCTGCCAGATTCCGAGACATGGTTTCGTGGTGGAAATTATTATAAGCATCTCGCATTGAAGTAAGATGATAGGAAGGTACATGCTTACTGAGTTCACAATGCGTATCTGCAGGGTAGGTGTCGGCACTTCGAACTGGAGTTCGAATATGCGAATCATTCAGATACCGTGCGAGGTGCCGGGGCTAGCAGTGTATTTAACACTAAATTCTTCTAGAATCTACATATGTAAATGATGCTCTAAGCCCCCCCTACTCTAACTCCGACTTTTACTGTTGCACATGGATTAAAAAATATACGCGAACTGACTGTAATCAACCCTGCAAGTGGAGTAAAAAGAGTTTGGCACCTGCAATAATTTAATTTGATAAATAAGTTAAATAAAGGAAGGTTTCATTAACTTAGTGAGAAATGATGGGTGGCTCTACCGATTAACAGAATGAAAGTTCTGTCCAAAATAACAATATGATTTATTAAGACTAAAAACAAAATAATAATCTAAAACACATGAAACATTTATAATACATCAAATTGGCTCAAATTGGATACTCAAACAAACGCTGTGAAGGTGAAGTTGTCCCTAAACTAGATTGTGAGGTTTATGACGAAGTGGTATGTGGAGCCAAGTCCTTGCCACTCAAATCTTAAGAGAGACACACAGCTAACCCAACATTAATTGCTGCTACTCAAGACAGAACAAAGTTAGAAAAAGACGAACAGGCGCGCTCTGCTGAGCTCTGATTATCACCTAGGAAAATCCCTATCTGCCGGTGCTGCGGACATACATTACCAAACTGTCTTCTTAACTGCCAGAACACGATCTGGCGTACCGGAGGTGATGGCTGGTTGCTTCGACGTCCTCGACCGAAAGGCAAGAGCCGACTCTACACAAGAGCACCCGTACAGGCCGAACACACAACATTCCCGCCCCCACGACAGTGGCCGTGGTTAAACGTTCCAATCAGCAACTCGAAAACCGGCGGAAAATTCCACTCTATTGCCGGAGCACCACCATTCCACCAATGGAGATTCTTGGCGCTAATTTCTGCGCTGATTTTGCTACGTCACGGAGCTATGCCCTGAGCAAGCCAATCACAGTTACTATTTTGCAGAAAGCGCGGGAATTTTCCCGCCACAACTGCCTGGGTACACAAGTCATTCCCACGCCTCGCTGGTAGCCCGCCAGAAAGTGTTTTCGCTAAGTTTCTGCGAAGTAACGGAACCTCTAGCCCAGCCGCTACTTCAGGCCACTGCGGGCGTGTCTCTTGACAATGTCGGCGTCTGGAAAGCATTCACTCGACTCCCTCACACTCGTCGGCTTAACCCTTTCCAGATCAGCGGATCCCGCCTGTCACCGGACCACCTGGGTGACGAGAGACGCTGCGTGGGAAGTCCGCGTGTGAAGGAATAGCAACTTTTCACCGCATGCAATTAGAGACGAAAATCGTAAGATAGAAATATGAGAGGGGGCTCATGCCACCTCTCAACCGAAACCTCTGATTCGGTAAGTTGAATTTAAGCATCGATTTCTGATATGAATTGGCCATTTACTTGTAAAGACGCTCACTCGCGCGAAAGTCGCTGTAGCACGTAAACCCCTCGAAAGGTCGCATCGTGGCGGGAACGTAAACGGCCCCCTTGGCGTCGCTCCACCTCCAAAGGCAGACTACGAGTCTAGTCTGTAGGAAATATGACAAGTATTGAAAAAATATAAATTAGTCGAAAATATGAGTGGTCTCGAACCAACTATTACGAAACTTGACCGCTAAACGCATAACCGCCATCGAGTTTGTGTTCGGGGTTGCAACGCACCGATGAGTCATGGAGGCTGAAACTTCTCTTGCTATTTTCTCGAAATCATCTGAGTAGTACACCTTACTACTTGCCCATTAAATTGTCCTAATGGACTACTAGAAGTGTAGAATGTTTGAGGTAAATCGGTTATCCGAACGTGGTGTCCTCCCCGTAGTCAGTACGGATTCCGTATTCGAAAGTGAACCCAAGTCGTGACAATGTATCGGAATTTTCGTTCAACGACTTTCTCTCACTTAGTAGCTAGGCAGACTTGAAACTGGAAACATTTTATGCATCCTGTTATTACATGTAGTAGACCTATTTTTCTTCTATAACTTCTGTAGTTGAGAAAATCTACTGTCAGTTTCACGTAAGCCGAGTGCTGCAGAAGAACACCACTGAAAGATGAAGGGAACCTTTTTTGTATACAGGGGTTTCTGTGAGACCGTGTAAAAATTTAATAGGATATAGAGGATGCTCCATTGAACAATGTGAGGTAGGGAACCAGAGGTCGGAGGAGCCAGCTTGAGGAGATAACAGGAATAAATTCACATTACTGTGTACTTTATTTACATTAGTTACAGTTAACTGAAAATACCATCATTGAAGAATGAACGTTCCATTTGCAATGTAACTTACAAAACGTGCTGAAAGTGACGGCCGTGAACTTCAGTGCAAGCGTGACATCGGCCAACGAGATTGTGACGCACTCCGACAAATATCCCTGGTGTGTTTCGAATCACACACGAAAGTTCTGACCGAGCGCGGTGGCGCAGTGGTTATCACACTGAACTCGCGTTTGGGAGGACGACGGTTCAGACCCGCGTCCGGCCATCCTGATTTAGGTTTTCCGTGATTTCCCTAAATCGCTACAGGCAAATGCCGGAATGGTTCCTTCGAAAGGGCACGGCCGACTTGCTTCCCCATCCTCCCCTAACCCGATGAGACCGATGACCTCGCTGTCTGGTCTCCTGCCCCCGAACAATGCAACCCACGAAAGTTCTGACGACTGATTCCATCCCCGTTTCCACTGGGGTCGCACGCAACAGTGACTTTAGATATCCCCATAGGAAATAATCAAGGGGATTCAGGCATGGTGACCTCGCAGGTCGTGGAATAGGACCTCCCGGCGACCGGGAAATACAGCATTCAGATGGTTGCTGACGTCGACACGGGAGAGAAGCGATGCACCGTCATGTCGCATCCCCACATCCTGCCTGGAACAGCCAAGGGGACAATGTGAATACGATACAATAGAGCCACCTTATGGACAAGCAAAGTAAACAAAAGCTGCGTCATGACTTGGCTTCCCAGTAATCAGGCTCGTCCTTCCTTGCAGGAAATAAAGAATGTACATGTAAATAAGCAGCACAAGTACGCGTAAACCTGTATGCATATTAGTTGTGAATAAGTTGGAAAACAGTGATGCTAGACAAAGCGGTAGGCGAGTTTACTTCCATATCTCCTTAAGCCGTCTTCTCCGACCTCAGGTTTCCTACCTCAAACTGTTCACTGGAGCATTCTACATGTCCTGTTACGTTTTTCACACTCTTACGGTAACACCGTGTAGGCTATAAATGGCGCCGCCGAAAATGGCGTTTATCTCGTGAACTGGGCCAAGTGAATCGCAAAATGGTAGATACCGAAATAGACGACAGAGAGATAGAAAAACAATTAAACTCGCTGAAAAGATGAAAGGCCGCTGGACCTGATGGGATAACAGTTAGATTTTACACAGAGTATACCCAAAGGGACTTGAGCCCCTTCTTGCAACGATGTACCATAGGTCTCTAGAAGCGTTCCAAAAGATTGGAAAAGGGCACAGGTCATCCCCGTTTTCAAGAAACGTCGAACAGATGTACAGAACTATTGACCTCTATCTCTAACGTCGATCAGTTGCAGAATTTTTGAACACGTATTATCTTAGAGTATAATGACTTTGCTGGAGACCGGAAATCTACTCCGTAGGAATCAGCATGGGTTTCGAAAAAGACGATCGTGTGAAACCCAGCTCGTGCTATTCGTCCACGAGACTCAGAGCGCGCCGGCCGGAGTGGCCGTGCGGTTCTAGGCACCACAGTCTGGAACCGCATGACCGCTACGGTCGCAGGTTCGAATCCTGCCTCGGGCATGGATGTGTGTGATGTCCTTAGGTCAGTTAGGTTTAAGTAGTTCTAAGATCTAGGGGACTGATGACCACAGCAGTTAAGTCCCATCGTGCTCAGAGCCATTTGAACCATTTGAACTCAGAGGGCCATAGACACGGGTTCCCAGGTAGATCCCGTGTTTCTTGACTTCCGCAAGGCGTTCGATGCAGTTCCGCACAGTCGTCTAATGAACAAAGTAAGACATATGAACTACCAGACCAATTGTCATTCTCAATGGAGAGAAGTCTTCCGAAGTAAGAGTGAGTTCAGGTGTGCCGCAGGGGAGTGTCGTAGGATCATTGCTATTCACAATATATATATAAATGACCTTGTGGATAACCGAGGCTTTTTGCGGATGATGCTGTAGTATATCGAGAGGTTGTAACAATGGAAAATTGTACTGAAATCTAGGAGAATCTGCAACGAATTGGCGCATGATGCAGGGAATGGCAATTGAATGGATGTAGACAAGTGTAATTGTGCTGCGAATACATACGAGGAAAGATCCTTTATCATTTAGCTACAATATAGCAGGTCAGCAACTGGAAGCAGTTAATTCCATAAATTATCTGGGAGTAGGCATTAGGAGTGATCTAAAATGGAATGACCATATAAAATTAATCGTCGGTAAAGCAGATGCCAGACGGATTCATTGGAAGAATCTTAAGGAAATGCAGTCCGAAAACAAAGGAAGTAGGTTACAGTACACTTGTTCGCCCACCGCTTGAATACTGCTCACTGTTGTGGGATCCGTACCAGATGGGGTTGATAGAAGAGAGAGCAGCGCGCTTCGTTACAGGATCATTTAGTAATCGCTAAAGCGTTACGGAGATGATAGATGAACTCCAGTGGAAGACTCTGCAAGAGAGACGCTCAGTAGCTCGGTACGGGCTTTTGTTGAAGTTTCGAGAACATACCTTCACCGAGGAGTCAAGCAGTATATTGCTCCCTCCTACGTATATCTCGCGAAGAGACCATGAGGACAAAATCAGAGAGATTAGAGCCCACACAGAGGCATACCGACAATCTTTCTTTCCACGAACAATACGAGACTGGAATAGAAGGGAGAACCGATAGAGGTACTCAGGGTACCCTCCGCCACACACCGTCAGGTGGCTTGCGGAGTATGGACGTGGATGTAGATTTGGTGCCGAGAACACTGAAGATAAAAAAATAAATATCTGCACTTTTTTAATAAAACGTTTGAAAAAGAGGTACCATTCTTTAATGGGCATCCAATTTACTACCGAGTCTGTGGCGCTTCTGATGCGACTAGGCTCGCTTTCAGCGCTGAGTGCCCCCTGGGGAGGAACTCCAGGAGTGTCCTCGGCGCCGCTGAGTGATTGTGGCGGGCGGCTCCTCCCCCTCCCCCTCCCCCCCACCCAGGAACAATTTGGCGGCCGGCTCCGCGACACGGTAGACACCGAAACCGGCGGACAATGGCGGAGCGCGCGCATTGTGTCAGCTCGGCTGTGGTGAGTGGATGGCCGGCCCGCGTCTCGGAGCTGCACGCGTGTCGTGTGCTCCCTTCGCGCCACTAGCCCGCCACCTGGCGCCAGCACTTGTTTACATGGTACATCGGGGGAAGCAGCGGCTTCGCGATAATCACCACAGTTGCTGCCTGGGAAAGTGTCAGTCATTGCTGACACATAGATCGCCGTGCCGTGCGTACTGAAGAAGGGGTGTTCCAAGTGTGTCCATCCACGTGAGTGCTAACAGGGATCCGTTTAACTTCGGTTACACTATAAATCAGTCACATCCAAAGGCCGTAAATTCAGTTAAATACCGAGAAATTACAATTACGAACAATTTATATCGGATTTGTTGCCGGTAGCTTCGAACAACACGTAAGAGTTACGGAGATGCTTCGGGAACCCTGGAGGGAAGGCGACGTTCTTTTCGAGACACACTATTGAGAAAATTTAAAGAACCAGCATTTGAAGCTGACTGCCGGACGATTTTATTGCCACCAACATACACTGCGCGTGAGCACCACGAAGATAAGAAACGAGAAATTAGGGCTCATACGAAGGCATATAGATAGTCGCATTTCACTCGCTCTATTTGCAGGTCGAACAGGAGGGGAAATGAACAGTGGTACAGGGTACCCTCCACCACGCACCGTACGCTGGCTTGCGGCATATCGATGTAGATGTAGATAAACACGTAGAAAATGTTGTGGGTAGGCCGAACCGAAGAGTGCGTTTTATTGGCAGAACTCTTAGAAAATGTAGCAGAGCTACTGAAGAGCCTGTCTACACTACGCTTGTCCGTCCTCTTTTAGAGTGCTGCTGCGCGGCGTGGGATCCTTACCAGATAGGGTTAACGGAGTACGTCGAGGAACTTCAAAGAGGAGCAGGACGTTTTGTACTATCGCGAAATAGGGAGGGAGACTGTCACTGACGTGATACAGGATTTGGGACGGACATAATTAAAACGAAGGCGTCTTTCATTGCGGCGGAATCTTCTCACGAAATTTCAGTCATCAACTTTCTCCTCCGAATGCGGAAATGTTTTGTTGACGCACACCTGCATAGGGAGAAACGATCATCATAATGAAGTAAGGGAACTCAGAGCTCACACGGAAAGCTACAGTTGTTCGTTTTTTCGGCGCGCTGTTCGAGATAGGAATAATAGAGAATTATGGTGAAGTCGGTTCGATGAACCCTCTGTCAGGCACTTACATGTGATTTACAGAGTGTAGATGTAGAAGCAGCTGACTGTGTGCCGCCTCTGTTTGTATTCGCTCACTTTCTGAGGGGCGCAGTACAGCTTAGGTCACAAGCGCACAAATCATAGTTCGAAATTGCCTGTTTTCTAGAGAAAGCATTCCGTGGATCTTGAAGCTAGTTGACAGCGGTACTGTGTATTCACTGGATGTAAGGTAGGCGCAGTTTACACAACGTAAACTGGGAACAAGTGCGAAACAAATTGGAAACATTGAAGTTTAATAGGATTCCTTACACCCGTTGATAAATGCAAAAAAAATACATTATTGCTGAATTAGAGCTATTGGTTTTCAGACGTTTTGTATCCCGCCTGGAAGGCGGCGCGTGGGTAGGAGAAGGAAAATACACGTCGGTACTGCAAATACAGTTAAAGCACCTTTACTAGTGTATAAACATAGGCAAACATATTACAGAACTTAAGGTCCGAGAACCTACTATGCTGTCATAGTAGGAGGAGTGGTGATACTCCTACGTGGCGCGTCCCAGGTGGCGGATAGGGAAGTCCTCACCGGTTTACCGGCGGGCTTGAGTGAAATAAAATAGCTCTCGCGGACCAAACGAACCCTCTGCGGTTAACAACCGTAGTTGTAAATCGGAGCTTGCCCCAACTAAGGTTAACAACCTTCGAAAGTCAAAAATGGAAAGTTCTTTTAGGAAAAAAATTCCACCGTCCTGCTCAAAAAGGCAGGAAAAGGCTACATCGGATTCGGTGGGTAGTCAACTAGAAGAGCGTTTGCAACCATCAAAATGCACACTAAAACACAAAAATAAGATCAAACGTGAGCAAATAAATTATATAGCAACACACAACATAAACTCACTGCTTCAGACCGGAAAACTCAAGGAGCTCACAGATGAACTAAATAAACAAAAAAATTTAATAATAGGGATCCAAGAAATGAGAAACACCACAGAGGACCCATTCGAATCACAACGATACAGAATTTATAATGGGAAACCAGGACCGAGGGCAATGAAACAATGTCCCCAGTTTGGAACAGGGTTTTTGGTACACATAAAAATAATAGATTCAGTAACGGATTTCCAAGCAGTGTCACCAAGAATTGCGACTCTAAGCTTTAAAACAATGAATAAAACCTATACAATAATAAATGCTCATGCCCCAACAAATGAAAAAAATTGTCTAACAAAAACAAAGGAAGAGGTAGATAAATTTTGGGACCTTCTAGAACAAACTGTGAACAGAGTAAATAAAAAGAATGTAAAAATCGTATTGGGAGATTTCAATGCTCAGTTGGGAAAAGAAAGGAAATACAAAGATATAATTGGAAAATGGAGTCCACATAAATTTACGAACAAAAACGGTCAAAGACTTGTAGAACTTTGCAGAGAACACAACCTTATGTCTAAGTCAACATACTTTAAGAGGAAGCCAAGTAAAAACATGGAAACATCCAGACTGGAGGAAGGGGGAGTGGCAGCTAGACCATGTCTGTATGGACAAAAATTTTCATAAGGAGATCCACAATGTTAAAGTACTGAGAGGAGTAGACACGGGCTCAGACCATTATATAGTTAAAATTAAAATCAAATTCACTTCATTAAAGAAGAGGACCGGAAAAACTAATAAAGTAAAAAGGAGGTTTGACCCACATCAGCTAATTAAAAATAATAAATACCAACAAATAACACAAACCATCAAATTAACAGATGATCTAGAACAACTAGTGCCTAATCTTAAAAAAGAATCAGAGAATCTAGCTCCCTTGAACCCACGAAGGAAACATGCATGGTGGACATCAGAATGTGGCAAATTCCATGACACCAAGCATGGTTAAAGTTTCAAACACATAAAACTGAAAAAATGCCATCAGCCTAAAAAATGAAAGAAGAAAATTCACACAAAATATTGGAAGAATCAAGAGAGGATTCCATAAGGATATTATAAACTCCATAGAAGGTAATTATCATAAAACCAACTCCAGGAACTACTCTAAAATCTTTGGGAAACAACTACATCAATATGAGGCCCCTACACTAATACTGAAAGATGAAGATGGAAGAATGACACACAGTAACAAGGGAAATGCAGAAATCATGGCAAAAGCTTTTAACAAACTTCTGAATTGCGAAGAACCCAAAGAAACCTTACAATCAACATAAATACCCCAATAAAAACCAAACCTAATAAACTACACCCTCCAACGTTCCAAGAAGTAGAAAAAATTCTTAAAGAACAAAAAAATATAAGGCATGTGGAGAAGATCAGGTTTTTGTTGAAATGTGGAAATATGTAAGTGACACAGTCAAGACCTCCTTACACATGGCTCTAACAAAAATTTGGGTAACAGAACAATTTCCCGAACATTGGACAACAGCTATCATCCACCCACTACACAAAAAGCGAGATAAGAGCAACCCAGACAACTACAGAGGAATCTCTCTCCTAGATTGCACATACAAAATTCTATCCAAGATCCTATATGAAAGAATCAAGGAGCAATTAGAACAGGAGTTAGGGGAATATCAGTGAGGTTTCAGACCATGGAGAAGCTGTGCAGAGCAGATAATTAGTTTAAAATTGATTATGGCATACTACAAGAAACGGAACAAACCTCTGGCAATAACATTTGTAGATTTTAAGAAGGCATATGACTGTCTCCACAGACCTTCAGTATTAAAAATTTTAAGAAATCTAGGACTCCATCCAAAACTAATTAAAATAATACAACTCACTCTAACCAACACCAAATCAAAAGTGAAGTTTAGAGGAGAAATCTCGGAACCATTCCTCATAATGACAGGTTTAAGACAAGGTGACTGCCTATCACCATTACTGTTCAACTGTGCACTGGAATACATAATGAGAGAATGGTACAAGGACAATCCAAAGATGATAAGAATTGGAAGTGCAAAAGATGATATTAGCTTAAACTGCTTGGGATTCGCTGATGATCTAGCTCTCCTAGCCAACACCGTTCAAGAAGCCAGGCAACAAGTGAAATCACTACAAGAAATAGCAGAGAAAGTAGGCCTTAGAATATCATTTGAAAAAACGGAGATTATGCTAACTGATCCACCACTTGCAAACAAAATTACAATAGGAGAACAGGAAATCAAAATTGTTGATAAATTTAAATATTTAGGCGAAATAATAACATACAATCTAAATAAGAAGCCATCATGGCAGAATAGAATAAAAAAACTGAACTACGCAAATTACATTACCAAAACTACATACAATAAAAAAAGCCTGTATATAGATGCAAAATTTAAACACAATAAAACAGTTACACAACCAGAAATAACGTATGCAGCTGAAACTATCTTCAAAACAACTAGTACAGCAGAAATTGACAGACTACTAAAAATTGTTCAAATGGCTCTGAGCACTATGGGACTTAACATCTGTGGTCATCAGACCCCTAGAACTTAGAACTACTTAAACCTAACTAACCTAAGGACATCACACACATCCATGCCCGAGGCAGGATTCGAACCTGCGACCGTAGCAGTCGCGCGGTTCTGGACCGCTAGACCACCGCGACCAGCTACTAAAAATAGAAAGAAGAATAACTAGGACATGTATAAATAAACAGTATAAAATAAATGGACATTGGAGAAGAGCACCAAATGAAACAGTATATAAGAAAATAGAACCAGTCATGAGCACGATCAGGAAGAAACACATCTTATTCTTTGGACATCTGATAAGAACTCCAGAAAACAGAATTAGTAAAAAAATAATACAAAAATTGTGGAATAGCAAGAGCGACATTAAATGGATCATAGAAATTAAGGAAATATAAAAGAACTCTAAATTACAGTAGATGACCTAAAAAACAAGACGAAGAAAACCAGAATACTGCAAGACCCGCAAACCAGACTACAAATGAAAATCAATAAAAGGAGTACAGGAAGAGTGGTCTCAGATGAAGAAAGAAAGAAAATATCTGAAAGAATGAAGAAGTATTGGGCAGACAGAAGAGCAAAGCACCTTTCATATAAGAATAGGCTCTAATAATTATATTACCTAAATATCATATTAAGTTATTGTTGAGCCAAATTGTATCCCTGTGTAACAACTTGTTTACAACTTTGTATTTTTGACTAGAGTGGTCCAATGAAGGCCATAAAATAAATAAAAAAAAGAACAGAACTTTAGGTGATGACAGGTAGGTGCGACGTTATGGCCCCATCATAACTGATGCAAAGTCTCAATAGCAAACTAAGCTGAAGCGATGTTTCCTGGCTGTCTGCACCTGATGAAATGGGCTGAATCTACAGTGGTGCCCGTAGAGCTCTCCAGCGCCGGCTAGAGGGCGCTGTCATCGGTGTCGGTGTCTGTCCTAGTGCCAACTTAACTGGTACCTAAGCCGTGGCATCGTAGCTATCGATACCACAAGACGTTTTCTCGATAACGAAAATCTCCTGTGTAAAAAATCAACATGAATTCCGCAAACAGAAGTCTTGCCAATTCTGTTCGCTCTGTTCTCCCATGAGATCCAAACCGCAGTGGACGGGTTGATGCCATGTTCATTGACTTCAGAAAGGTGTTTGACACTGTCCCACACTGTCGGTTAGTGAGAAAAATACGAGCCTATCAATTATCAGACTAAATGTGCTCCTGTATTCACTACTTCCCTCCTGATAGAACTCAACACGTCGACCTTAACGGAACAAAATCGACAGATGTAAAGGTAATTTCCACAGTACCCAAAGGAAGTGTAACAGGACCACTACTCTTTACAATGTATATAAATGATCGAGTAGAAAGCGTCGGAAGTTTTTTCAAGATTGTCTGCAAATGATGCGAATGTCTGTAATAGAACAGCAATGCTGGAAGGAAGTATGTATTTGCGGAATAAACTGCAGAGGACTGGTGAATGTTGCAGGCTCTGGCAGCTGATCCTGAGCATCAATATGTGCAACATATTATGCATGAACGGGAAAAGAAATCGGCTATTGTACAACTGCACTGTTGAAGGAATAACTTTACAGAGCGACCTTAAGGAAATGATCACATAAAACAAATGGTGGTAAAAGCAGATGCCAAACTGAGATTCATAGGAAGTGTCTTAAGGAAATGTGACTCATCCACGAAGGAAGTTTCTTATAAGGCGCTTGTTCGACCGATTCTTGAGTTCTGTTCATCAATATGGGATCCTTACCAGGCAGGATTAATAGGAGGGTGGGGGGGGGGGGAGAGAGGGAGGGAGAGAGACAGAGAGAGAGATACAGACAGACAGAGACAGAGAAGATACATCGATGAAAGGCACATTTTGTCACGATATTGTGTAGTTGACACTAGAGTGTTATCCAGATGCTTGACAATTTCAGTCCCAGATGTTAAAAGGGAGACATTGAGCATCTTCTCATGTGCCATTCGCGAATGGAACAGCAGAGGTGGGTTAATGGCTCCAGAAGTACCCTCCATGGCACACAGTTAGGAGGCTTGCGAAGTATGCCGTACATGTAGGTATGTCGTGATTCTTAACAAAATTCCTGAGTTCGCGCTCACTATATGTTACTGTTCAGGCAAGGAGGGATGTCGTCTGAATGGGCAATATAAGGGGCGCCCGTATCTCTGGGAAACGTGGTTACCTTGTAAGGTGGCAGCTTGAAAGAATGCTAATTTCGCACCTTACACATGATTTTATACATCATAACGAGTAGATAGATATGTCACCTCACATACTTCGGTGATAGTGAGCAGATTTGTCTATCAAAATGTACAGTAGGTAATGCAAAAAAGGAATGACACTCGATTTGATGGTAGTAACACATCTAACATTCTGCGTGGTGTCTGTCTGTTCTAAGTCGTGTCTCCCTACCACTTTTGCGCCACGACGCTCTGAGCGTGTTTTTTAGGGAATTTACTAGTTTGAACCTGGGACCTGTTGCTGGTAAGGAGACGCCAGACCACACATGACATGTAGAGTTCAGAAGAGTTCAGTGAGACTAGAGATGATATAATCAAATACTTAATGATTTCAGTGGCCGCTCCACTGCACTCCCTGTAAAAGAATCTTAACACTAAATTTAGTGGAAGGGGTTCAAGGCTTTCCTATTTTTAGTTAGCTGGTAAAATAACGTCGAAAAAGCAGTTAAGTTTACTACTGAAATTTTTATTCTACTCATAAAACATTGTTTGTAAATTGTACTACTGATAAAAGGAAATGTTTTAATACAAGTTCTGTAATGGATCGAAGGATGACCTATGCCGTATCACATTTATAATCTAGGTTTAAATTGAGTTTCATAAAAGAGAAAACTATCAAAAAGTGATTATCTTTAGTTACTTATTTAACTTGTAAATCACATTGGCTGATGTGGCTTCTCAATAACTATGTAACAGAAAAATCATCGCATTTCAGATTTTAACTTGAAGTAGCAAATGTGAATAACATGAAGTTTAATTGACAGTCGACACTAGTATTATGTAAAAAGGTGATGTAACAGATGAGACTTCTGCAGTCCTGAGTGAAGCCTTATGCGCTCTTATGCGGCATCGCCTGCGTTCATTACCTTGTTGGTGGTTAGGCAGCGTCAGGAGCAGCTGGTGGCGCAGCTCCACACACCTTGCCATCTAGGTAGCAACTATCTCGAACTTATCCGTACTACTTTTTACTGAAATTGGTTTAATAAAACGGTATCTGGCTGTGTTTTCAACTGAGTAATCAGCATCTCAATGTTAGCCTTAAGCTCCGCCTACAAAAATTCTTTCTATCCAATGAGAAATGTTATACTTTTCGTGGTAGTGCAATGTTTTTAATGTTTTCTACATAACAGACGCGTGTAGTCTCACGCTAAAACTTGCAGCTGGTGTGGCCCTTTTAGTGTTATCGTAAGATCTATACTGTTCTTCTGGAGGGCTCTATCTTTTAACATGGGCTGGGGATGGACCTCTTGGCGGTTGGCCGGTGCTGCGGGTGTCCATTGTCCCGCTCTTATCGTAGCGCCTTCTAGCCTACACGGCTCTGCTCTCGGCTTCTCATTTCTCCCCTTGGAACTGCGTCTGTTTCACGGTGGGAAGGTATGACCTGCATTTAGACGTTCTTGTGATTGTCTTTGGTATTCCATTTGCTCACTCGTTGATCGTATTACTTTGGTTAATTTAATGTCAGGATTTATTTGGAGCTATCATGTCAGTGTTTTCATGGAAGGTGTTGGGTTTGCCTGACACCTTACACACACCAAACCCAAATCCTGCATGTCAATGAACAAAAGGTGGAAAAAGCTGCTGGAAGAAACACTTTAGCTAGGAGACAGACGCAAGTTGTGTCATCACGGTCCGCATACAATGGAAGGTTTCTAACAGGGGTCGGTGAACCGTGGCGAGAGAGACAACGAACGCGCTGGGCGATACATCTAGGGGAGCAGGTAGAGACCCAGCACTGCCTGCAATGGAGAAATTCATTAGAAAACTGTGTTGGGGAATTTCCAGATGGATACAAACAGGCCACAGAAACAGTTAAAAAGGGAGATGCAGTTACTGATCATGTGAAAGGCCCAAGTTGCTCTCCTGATGTACACGTGTAACTTTTAGGTGTCAGGAACGGGCACAAAATGTCAAATTGGTTGAATAAACTCTGAAAGGAGTAGACGTGGCGGTATTTCGACGCAGTTTAAAGGTAGGCCCTCTGCGATTCGCGGTGGTAGTTTCCACGAGATGAAAGGAATGCTCCCATTGGTCTGAAACGGCAGTGAAGCGAGGGACGAAAGTACACAGGTCGGGGGACAGTTTGCTTCGAAAGACATAACCGATAACTTTGGAGACCCTCCTCATAACCAGCGTCAACTGTAGAACAGGGCGCATCAAGCTCTGTATGACGCCGAAAGAGGAATTCTGCGTGAACACTGCATTCACTTTGGCTGGAATTCAGCTAGAAATTAGCTGAAGAGTCGTTTAGCTCCGATAGCGGAGAAACGAATCGGCCATATAATTAAATGTTCTTGTGAGAACTGAGAGCACGTTGAAGTATACACGCTGCTCCGTCTATGCACGTGTATATCGCTGTATTTTCCAGACTTGGGATGATTGCATGTTTTCTTGCGTAACGACCATCATAGGGCAGTTTCAGCTGATAAAATCAGTAAAGATTTTTATTAGCTTGTTATAGGATTTTCAGAGGGCGAGAGCAGCTACGCAGCCGACAACACGCCTTAGCTGAATGTTAATGCCGCTTGCAGAGGCGTTAAATTGTTGTATCACCAGCTTGCATCCACTGTGAACGTAAGCAACCTTGCGTAATCTTTTGTACATCTTGTCACAAAAATTAACCATCCTAAATAGTACCGAACTTAGAACCGGAATCGGATGATTTGACGTAATATCGGCGAGCTCACGCAGTGCTTCACTATCTAGATGTAAGAAACATCTTTTAGAGAACCTTATATTAAAATTTGATATTATTGTGTTCAGTGTTATTTCTGATATTCAGGACGTAATACATTATTTTGACAACTGTCCTGCAATTGTCATGTCACGATCTACGTAAACCAGTGTGCTTCATTGACAACAATACAGAAATTAAATTTTGTACAGGTAAATGCCGATATGCTGTGTCATAGAAAAAGGGTCCACCACTCCTAACCCCAGTAATTTATTCTAGTGATGCTAACACACTAACAGGGTGTTTCTGCTTATGTCTGACGTATATGAAAAGGAGTGGAGTGTCAGAACCTTGTATCCTGGCCACAAGGTACTGCAATGGACATCTGTGTCAGATTAAAAGAACTCAAAATTGTAATTTGTGGTCCTACGGAAAACATACTTGTGATTAAGGTAAATGACAAATCTCGCATGTGGTACATGGTTTTATGCTGTATCAGTGCCACAAGGAGTCTTAACTTTTTATAATAGCCACATGCTACTGTTGGCGGCAACGTAAGCAACTGAGCTCGTTGCATATTGTACTGCCTAGCAGCTAGCAGCAAAGTCGTAGAAATGCAAGCAGGGCAACACCAGAGGGAATTTGGGGCTCTATGGCTCGAGTTTCGTGCTCGCAGTTTTTAAGAGGACCAGAACATAATACAACTGGATAGACATACAAATGAATCATACACCGTAACTATGTCATGCACACGACGTTATAATACATACATCTACAACAGCAACAAGTGGCTCTCAGGATGCCTTAATATGAAAAATCTGGACAACCACTATTTTGTAGAATCTCCTCAGTGAATATAGCGAAAAGGCGAGTGTAAAACCTAATACCGAATGGCCTGACTGCTTCTGTTTCAAACAATCCATGAATCAAATATGAAAGGGCATATGTGAATATATTTTTGTCTCGGTTGAAGTAACTGATGCATGTGATTTCTCTTAGGCCTTTTAGCACTTCGCTATGTCACAGCTGGTAGTCAAGTGGATGGGAGTAGCTGAATTCACTGTTACTTCAAGTCGTTTGAAAGACCAAAAATTACAGAATTATTTCCTTACTTTTAATTGTTATGCTAATTTTTTTGCATCGAAGGAGCCTGAGATGTAGATGAGGAGGTAAAGGAATGACTAAAATATCTGCCATGTGGCAGAGTCCTGCATTTCGCTTCTAATCATGATGCTGCAACCAATTTGGGAACAAATGCCATAAGATTGTATTAAAAAATTTTACAAACAGTGATGGAGCAGTTACAAGATAGATTCAGTAACTTTGACACTTACTTTTGGGACTTTTAAATGCGCATGATTTTGATGAACATAAATTATATTGCTTGGCACTTGTACATAACCATTAAAAGAGTGGAATGTATTTTTTTAAAAATGCTTGTGGTTGCGTGTGTTTCCGGAGAAATACTTCATCAAAGGGTTGCTAATTTGTTGAATTTTATTGCCGAATTACCTTGGGATTGCATTCTGTGACTCTGTAAAACTCTTAAATTATTTAGAATATTCCTGCATCCAGTTCTTAAGTTCAGAGAATCTTCTCAGTGACAAAAAACTTAAGACGTTATTGTAGTTAAAGTGAGTAACAGCTTACAAACTTAGCTCTATTATGAAGTGAAAATGATCTCCTGTGGCAGCTGAGGTGTGAGTTCTAGTAATCAAGAAATTCGCTTAAAATGTAATTTGGTATATAAAATGGCCTTTAGTTGTTTTGTAACGGCTTACCTTAATGTACATGCCACTGGTTGCCACATGAAAGACTGCAAGGCATTCGTAGGTGGGTGAAACTGTTTGAATAATGATACTGAACTTTAAACACTTCGTAGAAAACAACAAACACAGGGCAAATATAAAATGCACAATTACTACCACCGTAGTTTTTAAAGAGAGCGATAAGAGTTTCTAGGGCAGCAGCTGCCCACGGTTGAAAATTAAATGTACTTCGTCACGTTTCTGCGGAGAGTAAAGAGCAAAAACCGTTCTGCAACCTGTGTTTAGTTGCGATGACGAACACATATTTAGGGTAAGAGGTTAAAAAACTGACTTTTTTAGGAAATAAGTGGTGAGTGGTAATCGCTTAATGGGTGACAATGGCTGAAAAGACAACATCCAACACGTAGACTAGCTGAAACTCCCCCCTCGCGATGAGATGTATGACAGAAAGCCGTCCAGGCCGTAGGGGGAAAGGGAGTTAATAGCGCTGTGCTTTTTGCCACAGAGAGACGACCAGTGCCAGACTTAATAGTGTGTTTCTACTTATAGCAACACTGAGGTCGTCCAAGGGGACAGTATTGTTGAAAGACCTGTGTAGTAAAGCTGCTGTCTTGGCAGCAGTAGGAGGAGCAGCAGCAGCAGCAGCAGCAGCAGCAGTTTTCTCACTCGCCGCCCCCCCCCCTCCCCCCATAACACACATACACACACACACACACACACACACACACACACACACAAAGGCGAGGAACCGATGCGAACGATACATTGGTGCGAACATCAGCGAGCGAGTGAATGCATTCCCGGATCCGTTGAGCTAAAGGGTACGTCACTTAGAGGTTGTAAAGATCACTGATGGGAACAGAGCTTACAACAGATTTACAGCTTCCCTGTCGCCGGCTGTGCAAGGGGGCTGGGTAATAGGGCAGATAGCTCTGCAATAAAAATTGAACAGTTATCTACAAGGCGCTATCTGAAAACCTCTCCAACAACAACAAAAGCGTATCCAGTAACACAGTCATTGTTGAGTCAACACACTGACTGTGAATTCTAACGTCAGCGTTGAGGGAGCAGAGTTTCTGACCTCTTAGGGTGCCGACACCACGGTGGGGAGTGTTTCCGAACGTGTAGAGCAACATCAAGGGTAACAGATACTCTGAACATGTGCTTGAAGTAGACTAATGATGTGGAAGCACGCCACACATGTAACATGCAACTCTACGTGGGATGGACTCGAAAAGTCACTGGAAGTCCCCGGCAGAAATAGTGAGCTATACTGCCTCTATAGCCGTCCATAACTGCGAAAGTGCTGCCACAGCAGGTTTAGTGCACGAACTGACCTCTCGTTTGTCGATGTGGTTCATGTCGGCCAATCTTGGTGGCCGTATCATTGCATTAGATTGGTCCAGAATGTTTCTCAAACCAGTCGCGACCAGTTGTTGCCCAATGGAGCATCGTTCTTTGGGTCGTGTGCTGCCATAGCCCATTAACACGAAATTTTGCCGCGCTGTCCTAATGGATACGTTCGTCTTTCGTCTGCGGTTATTTCACGCAGCGTTGTTTGTCTGTCAGCACTGACTACGCAAATGCCACTCCTCTCGGTCATTAAGTGAAGACTGTCGACCACTGCATTGTCTGTCATCTGCATATCGCTGGCCAACGAATTTGTAACTTCACTGTAAACAGTTTTATATTTACCCTCAGAGTGTCACGCAAGATATTTTATAATGTAATATATACTTCCCACGAGTGAATCTAGTCGATCCTTTAACACTGCATCACAACTGCAGCCAATATTCAACACTGCCAGTGATCGATCAGCTAATTATTGCTTCTCTCCCTTCGTTTTAACTGTGGTGTGGGGACCTGTTAATTTCTACAGCATTGAAAGCTTTCTAGCGTACCCACACAGCATACAAATTTATTTAAAAGGACCATGAGCAATCATGAATGTGTTTGGAACTTAAAGCTGTCCTACAGATCACGTAGCGGACAGAGAATTTGCTACATCTCGTCTTAGCACAGAAGGCGACTCAGGGGCTGGTCTATCTGCTGTAAAATTCTGTTGTGTGGGATACTATAAAGAATCGTTTTAAAAAGATAACATGTTAAGCCAGATGTACGAGGGTAATCCCAAAAGTAAGGTCTCCTATTTTTTTATAACTACATAGACCTGTTTATTTCTACAATGGTTTTGTTCAGTTTACAGCTTGAACATTTAACTATTTTCGGCACAATCACCATTTCTGTCGATGCATTTTTGAAGACGCTGTGGCAGTTTTTGTATGCCCATGTCATACCAGCTCGTCGCCATGCTGTTCAGAAAAAATGAACCTCTTCTTTCACCTCTGCGTCGGAGCTGAATCGCTGAGACCACAATTAACGCTGACAGGTACTGTAAGACACTGAAAAAAATCAAACTGGCAATTCAGAACCGTTGAAGAGGAATGTTGAGCAAGGCCGTACACATTCTCCATGACAACGCTCGCCTGCACATCGGTCGGCAAACCATTGCTCTCCTGCAACGGTTTCAGTGGAACATAATCACCCACCCACCCTATAGTCCTGACTTGAGGCCCAGTGACTATCAAAAAGAACATTTGGCCGGAAAGCGATTCAGCTCCGACGACGAGGTGAAAGAAGAGGTTAATAACTTTCGGAACAGCATGGCGCCGAGCTGGTACGACATGGACATACAAAAACTGCCACAGCGTCTACAAAAATGCATCGACAGAAATGGTGATTGTGTCGAAAAATAGCTAAATGTTCAAGCTGTAAACTGATGTAAACCATTGTAGAAATAAACAGGTCTTTGTACTTGAAAAAAAATAGGAGACCTTACTTTTGAGATTCCCTTCGTAGCAACCACAATGGTTAAGCATGAGACCGGCCATTTCTCTGTGGTCACACTACGAAAAAATGTTCATTTAAGATTCTAGTAACAGGCTCTCTGCCTGGCTCACTTTTTTATGCAGGAAACTGGTTACGTAAACAAAACATCTTTATTTGTACAAGCATAGACACAACAGAAATGACGTCCTTCCGGCAGAACCAACATCAGACATTACACTCTATAAAGGTGTGCAGAAGTCTTTATTAAGATGGTATGGAGAAGAATAATAATACTGAAAGTGTGCTTATAGGTGTGAGGCCGTAGATGAGTAGGGAAGAAGGTGCGGGGCTATGATAAGACTTCCAGGTACCCACTGTTCCGCAGATGCGGCGTGGAGGCTGAGTGGGCAGGGGTCAGCATGCGGGGCCCGGCCGCGGTGTCTCCGGCGCCACTACCGGGAAAGGCGGGCAGAAGCCAAGGAGGAGGAAACAGTAGCGTTGGAGGAACGACTAGCGTGCTCTGATGCAGTGCATAAAAGAAAGGGATACGTGTCCGCGTGCCTACTCCTCTGTGAGGTAAGATTTAGAAATGTAGCGCTAGCATCCAACTGAGCGGGGGTTACACAAAGATAGCGCGGAGGTAATTGGCGAAGAAGGCGCGGTAGCGCGACCGATGATCTGCGTCATTGTGTGCGGTTTGTAAGTACTGCCAGAAGGCGAGATTTATCGTCGTCATTATAAAAGGTTGGTTCAAATGGCTCTGAACACTATGGGACTTAACTTCTGAGGTCATCAGTCCCCTAGAACTTAGAACTACTTAAGCCTAACTAACCTAAGGACATCACACACACACACACATCCATGCCCGAGGCAGGATTCGAACCTGCGACCGTAGCGGTCGCGCGGTTCCAGACTGTAGCGCCTAGAACCGCTCGGCCACCCTGGCCGGCCGTTAGAAAGTGTGATCGTCCAACCGTTGACCCACACAATACAATGATTTTCTTATGACAGGGAAATAAGTGTCCTCAGGATGTATGGAAGTGCATGGGTAAGTTGAGACCGGCGGAACGCGCAGATCGCAAGCAACGAACTGTTGACCCAGTTTCCAGGCGTCACTGGTGGCAGCACAAATGAGTTGGTGAGCATCGTCACCCACGGGGTGGCAAATTGAACAAAGCGCAGTGTCCGACAATCCGATTGCGTGCAGACGCTGATTTGCGGCGATTTTTCCACACGCGACGGGCTACCATGTTGCTCGGACGTTCAAGGGAAATAAACGCTGGTGGGTATGACGCCAAACCGTTGGCCTCGGCGTCGATAGATGTATGAGGTCGACGTTGGTGCTGGATACGTAACGAAGCAGTGGTGTGTAGAAATCTTTGGTTCGAGGAAGGCGCATGCTGGGTAAGTAAGTGTGAGCATAACTGAAGTCGACGATGAAATCAGGAATGTGAGTCACATGGTCCGTGGTGTGGCCTACTGGTGCTGACGGCGATGTGGTCGCGAGCATGAGAACGTCCAGCAAGCTGTGCGTAAGGCTGGCGACCCCGTTCCACTGTCGTGCATGTTGGCCATGCACGAAGACGACGCTCGGAGACGCACATTGACAAGGGCGAGGCTCCCCACTGAGGCCGATGCGTTGACCACTGTGCCATCCGGGACACAGCGTTACCGAAACCGCACGGACCTTCTCGGCACGCCTCACGGCCGGTCCACGCCCCCACCGACCGCCACCTCTCCCTGTCCATTTTCTCACTGTTCGCTGCTCTGACATTCCTACACAGGAGGTACGTATTTGTGCATCCGCACTGAAGGAGGTGGATCGACTGCGCAGCTGGGCGTGTCAATGATATGAACGCGTGGTGTCTGTTCTTGCGAACGCAATTAAAAAGTTCCAGTGTCTGTTCCAAAGCTGCACTGTTGACTAAGTGTAAGCATATGGATCGCATCGTGGGGCTCCAGACTTACTCTGGACACGTACCACCGTCCGCTGACCCAGAGAAAGCTGGGGAACGCCCTCACATTCTTGGAGCATCCAGTGGTGATGTTTCCAATGTTGACGTTAGTGCTTTTTTTTGCGATTGACGAATGTACAACACTAGAGAAGAAGTGGAATATTTTCTTCTGTTTTCTGACGCCTCAGTTGTTTTTAAGCAGTAACAGAGACATAGTAAGTATGACTTAACTCACACTACGGAAGTTGTACATACGACGGACGTTTGAGAGTCTAGACACAGTATTACGAACTAAAATGCGAATTTTATGTTCCATTTCATTCATACTGATACGTCGTATCAAGTTGGAATAGCGAAATCATCTTACAGATAAATTATTACACCATTTCGTCGTACGAGTTTGATATATCTTGTAATGTCTCTTGCAGCGGTCTCTCCGCGATATTTTCAGAAATTTTATAAATTATATATCTCAGTACATATCTCGAAGTATCTCTTCTTTATCTTACCGATTCCTAAACTTTAATATACGATAATTATCAATGCAAAGTAGTTCCAAGCCCTATTATTCCTTGGAGCGTCCATTTACTCCATGGAATAGCTTCTCTGCTATCTATGTTTTCTCTTATGAAAAGAATGATTAAAATGCTTGCCGATTAGCGGTGAAAGAAGGGGAATGTTACGGTATATTGATAATTTTTACTTGTGAACCGACTGACAGCAACTGAATAAAACACAATTTTAGTGCCATACGCGTTTCGCCTTTATTTTCTGCAAGGCATCATCAGTGGCAGGTTGCGTGGCCAATTTCTTACATATTACGCTCCTGTTGCATTTTGTGTGTTGTTCTTCTTCTTATGAACGCCAATTTGCGGTTTTTTCTCACATTCGACAGCACTGTCAACTGAACGCTTGTTTTAATGCATGTTTTGGTTTCTGTTGATGTCAGACGGTCCACAAGTAAAAATTATCAATATACCGTAATATTACATGCAACTGAGGAAGACAGGACTACAAAAAGTTGAAGGGGAATGTATATGTATGTATTGTTGAACTAGTCGCCATCTTGATGAGATTCTGTATGAGAAGGAATTTAATACATGAACTAAACTAAAGTAAGTGTGTTCGCGTATTATTTTACTGATTATTATTGACAGTGTCTGCTTACTACGCTGTGTTGCACGGGATCAGTGGGGAACGTCTGATTTACACTGGATGAACCTGCCGTTTTGTATGCTCAAGATATCCAGTTACTTCAAATAAATAGGCTGACACGGTCTTACCAGCAGATCTCCGGTCTTCCCCATGTGATCACCGAAAGTTAATAATTATTACAAATGTTTTCAGGAGATCGACTGACAATTTTCGTCGCACCGAGACTTCGAAATTGCTTCACTGCCTTATGGAATTTAAGTTAAGCTCAATTTAATCAGGATAGAACAGTATTGAACTGTGTGAATGTGATAAACCTGCATTGTGAATGAAAATTCCCTTAATATACCCATATTTTTACTATCCTGATCAGTGAAGCTAAATCAGGCCGGAGTGAGAGAGGTTTTTTAAATTTTAGATCCCCAGAAAAAATTTTTTTAAATCTGTCGCTATTTGTCGCTTCCAATTTTCCACTGACTCTTGTCCATCCATTCCCCGTATTGCAGATTTCTGCTTTGCGTTACTTAATATGTATGATACTTCTATGTTCTTGCTGGTCTATCCGTTTTGTTTTCTTCCCCGTCATACTTGACTCGGCCTTCTTGTACAATCTACGCTTTTAAGATGGGCATATAATAAAAGTGTTTGTTTCAGTTGTACTTATAATAGTATTTTCAACTTCCATTCTCCTCTGTTTCCTCTTTTCTTATTTTACCCCACTTTACTGAATAAATTTTCACGAGGAGCAGCTGAAAAAGGGATTTCATTTAGTAACTAACATTCACAGGTCTGTATCAGCAAAACTATCGAATCATGATGCAAACTACTGTCTTCTCCAACCTATTTCCCTGTATTAGGTCATTGGGACTTCAAGAAATGTTCAAAATCTCATCATATGACGGAGACCCCAGTTTTGCTGTTTCAATTAGAGAAACATCGAAAAAAAGAGAACGTTCTGACAAATTAGTTGGAATTTAAAAAATAATATTTTATTTAAAAGTTATTGGCTCTTAAATTTGCCCAGGGGACTCATGCTCAAAAGCGTTATTTTTTCTAAATATAGTATTTTCAAACACATAGTTTAACAGTATGAGATTTTCACTCTGCAGCGGAGTGTGCGCTGATATGAAACTTCCTGGCAGATTAAAAGTGTGTGCCCGACCGAGACTCGAACTCGGGACCTTTGCCTTTCGCGGGCAAGTGCTCTACCATTTTTTTGGTGTTTTTATTATTTTTCAACATAAATTAGAAAAAAAACATTCTTAGATAATTCTGATAGAGAGGCAGGAAAAAATAATAAAAAAAACAATATGGTCTCGAACACGGGAATCAAAGTTAAGAAGTAACGACGGTAGCCACTTTTTTTTTTTCAATGTCAGGCTGACCACCTTTGATGACATACATTTTGTTGTACTACCGCATAAATAGTGTCTACAATGCCCGTATGTTGACAAATAGTGGCTAATTAGAAAATTAATTAATTAAGGAAATGAATAAAACTGAAAATGCCCAAATGGAAGACATGAAGACATTGCGGATAGTACAAATACAAAAGAAACATGCTCCTGTAGCAATGAAATGAAATTCGTGTCGGCGGCGACACCTGCTCACGACCCGACGTTCGATAGAGCAAGAGAGCCATCTATCGACTCGTTCTCCAGACGTTGGTGTAAGACTGGGTCGTCTTCTCCGTAAGTGTGATCGATGTCTATCTCGGCTTCTTCGTCTATCTCATCTCTCACCCGTCACACCCCATCTGGCCGGCGGGTCGGTAAATGTAAGTCGCAAGTAATTGGCGAAGTCTTGCCCATATTTCTTATGCTGTTGCAGCTTCGTGTGTCCATCCAGGAGAAAATGCCAAAAATCAGTTTTGTCCTTTTCCGATTCGTTACACACGTAGCCCACCACCATTCCCCGTACCCATGTCACTGCATTGGTTTTTTGGACAGGAAAATAAGATTCTTGGGGGGAAAAAAAGGGTGTCTGATGAAATTGTGTGAAGGGCGGAGCGTAACAGGAACGCCAATATCTGTTGTGCCAAGTGCCACACTGGAGCCGTCCCACTACATGCTAAACGATGTTCATCAGTGTCCACTGTTGCGCAGCCTATACATATAGGAGTGTCTGCCAAATGAATCGCGTGCCGCCGTTGATTCGTTGCGAACTTCCTATTTACCACCACATACCATGTTGAGCGTACCGACGTTGGGAGGTAAACGTTCCGTATAACGCGCCATATCTGTCGCCAGTTCTTGTCTGGGTACTTCTTTTCCAGGGTATTCCTGGGGCACCGGCGCAGTAAGAGTTGGTATACATCTCGCGTCGTCGGTAGTCGTGTTGTTGGGAAGGAATCTCTGACATAGCTAAGCTCCAAAAAAAAAAAAAAAAAAGACTTGAAATGTGACAGCTTCGGTGAAATATGTCCCACATTGACTGGGGGCAGCATTGAAGTGGGCGCTAGTACATCGGCCTACGCACCCGAGATATTGCGAAATTGACCGCGCCACTGTCGAAAAATCGTACTGACGAATAACGCCCGTGCCTTTTCATATACGTTCACTAGACCAAGTCCACCCTCTCCAGGTGGTAGCGTAAGCGTTGTGTATTGGATCTTAAACAGGTGTCCCACACTCACATAGGTTCCGAAAGTTGCTTGTATCCGTGATGCCATTGAGCGCGTTAAAGGCAGGACATGCGCTACGTGAGTGAGTCTCGGTGCTAGGTGCTAGGTATACGTTAACATAGGTCACCCTCTGAATCATATCCAACGCTCTTAATTTCTGTAACAGCACCATTGTCCGCATCAGCTTCAATATGCGTCGGTAGTTATCCGCTGCTGTCCGCTGCACATCCATGTGGAACGTAATACTTAGACATTTTATGGTCTTAACTAACATGAGCGGGCCTTCCTCCCCCGGGTGTAATCCTCGACCGACATTCATGCAGCGTGATTTCTGTAGATTAAGCACGCTTCCCGCCGCCATCCCGTATCGCTGTATCCATGCCAACGCCGTACGTACTTCGTCGCCTGTCCGTGCCAACAACATCACATCGTCAGCATAAGCGCGGCAATGAAAGGTCAGTAGTGGCAACGGTACTCCCTCCAACCGTCTTTGGGGACCATATAGACAGGGTTCCAAAGTCATTGCATACAAAATATCGAAAGGGGGCAACCTTGACGAACTGACATTGAAATAACAATGTAGTCAGTGCCCCGCCCATTCACCGAGACCTTTGATCGCACGCCGTGTAACAGTCACATGATCACTAGAATGAAGGCCTGTGGGATTCCCAATCTGCCCATCACCGCATGCAAAAAGGTATGATCCACTCTGTCGAACGCATGATCGAAGTCAATAGCGACGAGTGCCCCACGCACTCGGCATGCCGCTGCTAATGCGATGATATCTCGGTAGTCATCGAGCGCCGTATTTACGTTACTCTTACCGCCGAGGCAAGTGATCTGTGAGGAGTCTATCAGAAATTGAAGACCGCAGGCGAGCCCCAAGGATGTGCGCGAAAATCTTATAGTCGCAGTTCAAGAGAGTGAGTGGTCTATAATCTCCTAGCCGTCTGCCACCGCGTGGTTTGGGTATTGGGATGATGATACCCTCGGTGAATTCGGCAGGTATCTCAGTCTGTGGTAACAGGAGTTCGTTGTACATCTGAATCCAGGTCCGTCCCATGAGGTATGCAAAGGCGCGGTAAAATTCAATTGGGAAGCCGTCCTGTCCTGGGGACTTGTTCGGAGCCCCCCTGGCAATTCCATCTGTCAGCTCGTCCTCTGTTATCGCTGTGATGAAAGTCTCTGCATCCAGTGGTGGTCCTCTATCTGGCATTTCCGAGATGACATCATGTAGTGTCTCGTGGTTCACTTGTACAGGTCCATATAACTGGCGGAAATAAACACATGCGCAATATCACGCTGGTTCACAACTTGCTGGCCAGTTTCAGAGATTAGTTCCCTGGTCAATGCCCTGCGTCGTCGTTGGCGTTCACGTACTACGTGGTGCAACTGTGTCCGCCAATCTCGCCCGGACCATTATACCTTCCATTCTTAGTCTCTTCAGCTGTAATAACTTGGCTTTTATCCTGCGCATGGCCGTGTGCCTTTCCGGCGATGATTGTTGGATCGTCAGCTTCCTCAGGGCTGTAAAATAAAAATTAGCCGTGGTGCGGTACCACTGCGATTTGTCCTGCCCGCATCGTATCAACGTTCTCCGTAGCGTTGGTTTTGCGCATTTGATCCACCACTGGAGAACCGAGGTGTATGCTCGTTGGCGGCGAACGCAGGTCTCCCAGGCCGCCTCTATCGACCGGCGACATTCAGTGTCACGTAAAAGTGCACAATTCATTTTCCAGTGACCCCTACTCCGCCATATCTTCTGACGCGTTAGTGAAATCGTACAGACGTACGCCATATGATCCGTAAAAGCCGCTAGCCAGATTTCGGCATCCAGTATCGCCGTCCGTAGAGCTCGTGTCACATACATTTTATCAAGTCTACTCGCCGAGTGTCCCGTTGCAAACGTATAACCCGGTCTGTCGCCATGCTGCAGTTCCCAGGTATCCAGAAGCGCCATTTCGGTAATCAACGCACGCAGTTCCATGCATGGCACATAATGAGGTACTTGGTCCTTTTTGTCGACGACACAATTAAAGTCGCCGCCCACTGTATAGTTAACCATAGCGTCCAGCGAACAACGGTGTAAAAAGTCGCCCTTTCTCTTCGTTGTGTGGAGCCAGATGACGAGTATAAATTGATGAAACGAACGCCGTCGACAGTGATCGCTATGCCACGTGCCGAAGGGAGAGACATGACGTCCTCCAGTCCTATTCCTTCCCTGGTGAGAATCGCCACACCGCATCCAGTTTCATCGTGCACTGAATAATGTGCCTCGTAGCCGTAGAATTCTGGCGGCGATGTGAAACGCACTTCTTGTAGGAGTACAATATCCACGTCCGTAGCGCGTAACATATCTTTCAGCATTTGAATTTTAAGCGGTGTCCGAATGCCATTAATGTTTATCGTTGCAATGCGGTACGCCGGGCGTGTGTTCATCAGTTTGAGGGCGGTGTCATTAAGCGTCTATCTGCACCCCCGGCGCTCCTCACCACACTAAGTTGTTCAACAGTTCTCGACCCCTCCCGGCCTCTGGTAGGGCTATCCTCAATCGTCGCGTTCGTATTTTCATTCTGTTCCTGTTGGTCCATTTCTTGCGCCCAGTCCCCCAGAATATTTCCGGAACTGGTCGAAGGACGGGAGGCAACGTTGTCACCGCTCTGATGATGGACAGTTGCCATCTCCACTTCTGCCTTCCGGTCACGAGAAGGAGAGTTCAAGTTATCGTCGCTGTGTAATTCCTGCATCGTCATCTCGGTATATGTTGAATCCACTGGTCTCAGGTCGATACTGTCGTTGTCGTCCACAGTCCCCTCGGGACTATGGCTATCGTCAGCAGAAGTCAGTCGACGCTTCTTTCTTCTCTTCGGCGAACGCTGTTTCCGTTGCCTTGCTTCCGCATCGGCTGTTTGGGTTGTGTATCCTCCGTCTTGGGCCCGGCCCATCACGCCCTCGGTGGAAGCACTGGCAACCACCACGGATGAGCCTGGAGCGGCCGTCAGCTGCATCTCTTGTGTGGTGTCCTGTGTCTGCTGTGGTGGAACCGGTGGTCGGAGTTCCAGTCCGTTGGTGTCCATGTTCTCTACAGGGGGCAGCTGCTGGTGCCCATCGGAAATTTCCCTCACGTCGCCTCACAGGGCTTCCACAAAGGTCAACGGTAAGACAGTCATCTGTTGTGGCGCCTGAATGTCATCCCGTGGAGTTTTGCACTAAACGTCGCTGGAGGCATTCCGAGCGGACGTGACCTCCTTTCCCGCACCCCGAGCAAGTGCGAGGTTGCCCATCATAGATTACAATCGCTCGACAACCTCCTATGTACAAATAAGAGGGGACGTGCTTTCGCAGTTCTATCCGTATTTGTCTCACCCCATTTAAAACGGGGTACATGGTAAAACTCGTCCATTTTTCGGCCACATGGGATAGAACTGTACCGTATGGTCGAAAGGCGTCCATAACAAGTTCAGACGGGACCTCAAACGGAAGTTCGAAGACTCGTATAGTGCGGATCCCCATTCCCGCGTGGTCGACTGTAACTGCACCAACATTCCCGTCGGCATGACAGAAACTATACCCGTTCGGTGATCGTTGTAGAAGTCTTTCGCAAGTAGCCTCGTCAACAAGCTTGACACAGACGACACTTGAAACGGTAGATAAATTGATTCCCGCGGTTTCCTGTGGATCGATTTTTTCCTCTTCTCTTAAGAAACGTTCAATCTCGTGTGCCTTTGGTCGTGTATAGTCGTTCGCAAAACTGAACTTCAAAGTTGTTTTTCTGTACGAGTGTGCCATCTGGTTCTAGACTTACAACACCGCACACGCGAAGCTGCTCCGGCGTAAACGAACAGGCGCGCACACCACAGCGCGGCCGGCAGGCAACACGGTCCGCACTGTGTCCCTGCCGAAGGCAGACTGACCAACTGAGCTACCCAAGCACGACTCACGCCCGGTCCTCGCAGCTTTACTTCTGCCAGTACCTCGTCTCCTACCTTCCAAACTTTACAGAAGCTCTTCTGCGAATCATGCAGAAGTAGCACTCCTGAAAGAAAGGATACTGCGGAGACATGGCTTTGCCACAGCCTGGGGGATGTTTCCAGAATGAGATTTTCACTCTGCAGCGGAGTGTGCGCTGATATGACACTTCCTGGCAGATTAAAACTGTGTGCCCGACCGAGTGCTAGTTCTGGAAGGTTCGCAGAAGAGCTTCTGTAAAGTTTGGAAGGTAGGAGACGAGATACTGGCAGAAGTAAAGGTGCGAGGATCGGGCGTGAGTCGTGCTTCGGTAGCTCAGATGGCAGGCCGGCACGGTAGCTCAGCGTGTTCGGTCAGAGGGTTTAGCTACCCTCTGTAACAAAAAAACTGAGTGAACGGATAAACGAACAACCTGAACTGGCATCATCAGATGTCCGCCACGAACAAATTCAACGAACAATCTAGAACAAATTGAGATTTTTAAAAAAGATGGTAGAGCACTTGCCCGCGAAAGGCAAAGGTCCCGAGTTCGAGTCTCGGTCGTGCACACAGTTTTAATCTGCCAGGAAGTTATATAGTTTAACATTCCGTCAGTGCATGAGAGACGCTGCAAAGGATTGTATCTTTCTTTCACTGGAAGTATAAACTCAGAACGTTAAGATATTGTCTGCGATGTTGAACAGACCCGGTTTTAATTAGATCGAAAAGAGAGCGCAAGCGTAAACAACAAAATTTCTAAAAAAGTACAGAGGCTACTGACAGTTGTAAATATATTTTCAAAATACTGATTATCATTTGAACGATTAACTGTGAAAGGCATGTATTGTCAGGAGATTAAGTTAAGCACACACAACAATATCAGTTTATTAATAGTAAGCTCTTTTTGAAAGTTTTATGGCTGGGTGAACGCATAATACACTTTACATTTTTTGTTTCTCTGAGTCTTTTTTTCAAAGCGTGCATCATCGATCTCTGGTTTACCGACGATACTTCTCATGGGCTTTATCTGAATTACTGTTTACCTTTCCGCGTAGTTTATTAGTTACCTACCAACTGGAATACTTGAAGTAGTTTAACTAGGTTTCAGCATGTGTGCAATTGAATTATATATGCAATAGCATACATTTAAATATAAGGTAAAAATATGGTAGTACCTTGTTTGTGTTGTAGAATCCATGGTTGTCGTTCGACTGATAATTGTCTTTATGTTAAATTAAAAGAAGATACGTCATTAAACCGCAAGTTGAGTACGGTGACGTCCGAGGACTGATAATTACTACATATAACCCTTGGTAGGTAGCTATAGCTTGTATAGTAGCGGCATCTGTATGGAAAGACCTGTACATTCCAGAAGTATCAAGCGTAGAACACTTAGGAAACGTTAGTAGCACACAGAGATGAGGTACTCACTGCATTAGAGGTCTGTCCCCACCATCGCCGTGAAGTCTCACCTGTAAAGAAAAGAAAATGCGTTTAGCAATCAGACACGGGTGTTGGATTGTGGAAACATCACTCTGCACAAGAGAGCACAAAGGAGAGGAATTATTCAGTTGAATTTCGTTAGTGTACCTTTCGACACAACATTGTAACTCTTTCCTTTCTACTTTTTACCTGTGATGAGACACGCTATTCTGCTTTGGATTTGACAGAGGACAGATCCTAGACAGAGATATGCTGAAAGAAGCCTAAAGAAATTTAGACAGGTAAAGGGAGAGGTAGCTCACAGAGAACTTCGGATGACCAATTCCTTGGGTATTACTAGTCTATCCAGCATCCTTATCAGATGCGGTCAACAGATATAGAAAAGATCCAAAGAAGAGCAGCGTGTTTCGCCATGTGTTCGTTAATAAGTACTAGAGCATCATGGCGGCGTTCAATAATCCCCAGGGTAGGATAATACTCGTACAAGCGAGGCGCTTTGTGTCATTTTTAATATTCTAATTCCGAGAGTGTACGTGCCAGGAACAGTCAGAGGATTTGGTAAGCCATCCGTCGCACACTACCTGATATAAAAGTGTGAAGCATTCAGAAGACATCATCAGCTGATATGTAAATGGTGACAATTGCAGTACTCTATAACAGGCTGATTAAGCAAAGAGTGAATTAGTGGTGTTGGACAGCATTTTCAGTGCCTGATAGAATTTGAACTCCTTCTGGACAGCTAGTGCAGTGTTGCACTATATCCATCACGGCTTCGACAAAAGAGTGAATTTTCTTGTGTTCCTCCCGCAACAAGAATCATTTTGATATTGGTCTGGGTTTGCTTCGTCGGCTGTCATTCTTTTCTGTAATTCAACCCACTGAAATTCTCTCTGTCGGAAACCTAAAATCTACTCATTTTATTGCATTCAATCTCGGCGGGTAACTCAGTTACAGCGCTAGTTTGACAAGTGATGACGTTTTAATACTGGAGATAAATTAAGCCTTTCAAAACTGTCACCATAACGTTGACAGCAGGTAAATTGTTGATAGGTGATATGCTACAGCATTCATATTTAGAGGAAATTAAATCCAGAGTAAGCCGTAAGTAGTACCTTGAGACCACTATCATTCCTCCACCAAATTTCAAAGAACGTGTGAAGGTCTCTGTTCAGAAGGGAAGGGGTCCTTCGAAACAAAGGATTCTTACAGAGCCTAACAAAGTACCTATAGATACACGTGTAAAAGAAAGGCCAAGCATTGGTAGGAGAATGATATTGTTTAGCAAAAACATACCTCCCCACTCGTTTTCGAAGAATCAGGTCCCTAATTTTCGGCGCCGGCCGCTGTGACAGAGCGGTTCCAGGCGCTTCAGTTCTGAACCACGCGGCTGCTACGGTTGCAGGCTCGAATCCTGCCTCGGGCATGGATATGTGTGATGTCCTTAGGTTAGTTAGGTTTACGTACTTCTAAGTTTAGGGGACTGATGACCTCAGATGTGAAGTCCCATAGAACTTAGAGCCATCTGAAGCATCCTAATTTTCTGAGGAAACTTTCTTTTGGAAAGAAGGGAGCGTTCCTCCCAGATCTGAACTGGGACTGAACAACACTCGTATAATGACGTCATCTAATTTAAAAGCTGTGTACTAAGTTGCGTGGCCATTCCTTGCAGCTTAGTGGTACATCTTCTATTCACTCTGACATTATCGAGTTGCCTTAAGTCGAAAAGCGCACAACTGAGCTCTAAGCAATATTCCTTATGCAAGAGTCACAAACCACCAAATTTATACATTGTGTTTCAGAAGTGATGGCCAATATTCAGGGATATGACAGGAATAATCATTCCAAGCAAGGAAGTAAAGTAAACATGGGCTCTATAACGCATACCTTAAGAGTTGTGAACAATTCTTGACCTTCGATACTGTAAAATCTCTTCTACAGCAAGTTCTTTGATTTCGATGTATTAGGAAGTGGTAGTATAGATCAAAACAAGAAAAAAGAATATCCAGTAAACATGTGCTCTAAAATGCATATCTTAGAAGTTATGAGCGCCTGTTCATTAGAAGAGTTGTTTCAAAGTAGCGAACTGTTGACCACTTGAACCCCAGTTCATGAAATTGTACGGGTGAATCGGCAAGCTTTAACTCCTGCCAGATATAGTGACGAGATCTTGGGACCTCATCTGTTGCTGCTGCTGCTGCTGCGAGTTGCCTTGGGCAAAGACTTTGTATCGTTGGATGATAATGTTCTCTCGGAAGCGGATGGTGAACTCTTGGCATGGCCTGCTCGCTCTCCCGATGTGAATCCCGTAGATCATGTACCGGATGCACTAGGGAGACGGCTTGCATCACGTCAGCATCCAACCAACCACTCTCCAAGACTTGTGGGCAGCTCTGAAGGAAGAGTGGGCGTAATTGCCTCAGCATGAGACTGATGTCATCATTCACAGCATGCTCCGTCATTGCCAGGCCTGCATTGCTGCCAGAGGTGTTCACATCCCATATTGAGCACATTAACCAGTTGTCGGAATGTGTGTTCAAATCCTTTAAGCTGGATAAAACAAAGAATGCTTTTGTCTACCGTTATGCATGTTGCAGTTGTTAATGTTCTGCATTCTTTACATTGTTTCTACTTTACTACCACGACTTTATACTGTTTTGTGGCAAAATAAAAAGCAAGCTTGCAAAATTTCCGTTTGTTGCTTTAATTTTGGACACCAGTGTATTTAGACACCGTGTACTACATTAATATTGTCAAGACTACGACTACTATTTTTGAGGTTTCTGTCAAACCATAACTTTCTGAACTCAACGTCAAACATTCGGCACGTAAAAAAGTACATTATTAAAGGCTCTATGATGGCGAAGTGTACACAGTCCATGTGCAGCAATGCATTCTATATAGCACTGTGCAACTGCAAGGGAAACCAATTATTGTACGTCCTGGTTGGGTGTCTAACATAGAGTCGTTGTTTCGCTGATTTGGGCTGTTAAACACACTATAACGAATAATGCGTGACTTATACAGCTACGTATCTGCTTTCTTTAACTTTGAATCTCCATCGAATATGAAAATATTAGAGGGATTAAAAATACTGAGACATCTACCAGCGACTGAAAATGTCTCCAGTATGCATTTGTCGATCAATAAGTGGTTTTCAAGTCTCATCAACCTCAAATTCGTGTTCTGACGCCTAGGTTCGCTACGGATTGTACCGAGAAGCAAAGCAGCTCCTATTTGGGAAGAGCCAGTCATCTGTCTGTGATCCGTCAGCGCACGTTGGTCAGGCTGAAATGCGCCAGCTACTAATCCGCAGTTCGTTTCATATCTCAATTTAGATTCTGCTATCGCACGCAGTTAAGGACACAGGGTACTTATAAATGGTGGAAAAATCGAATTTTTTAATGATTCTGCTAAATACTATAGTCTTTCCTTATTACATTGATATATACATTATAGGTTTCAAATGAAAAATGACCTATACCGGGTGTCCCAGCTATCTTGTCCACCCAAAATATCTCTGGAACAATAACAGCTATTGGAAAACGACTTTCACCGGTATCAATGTAGGGCTGGGGCCCATGAATGTACATATTTGGAAACATTCTAAAACGAAAGCATGTGTGTTTTTTAACACAAACTTATGTTTTTTTATGGACCTCCTATATGTTTTCTTCAGCAATCTATAGCATGACAAAGCACATACACAATGGCGTTGATTGCATCGCAATATTCCTATTACATCCCGAGATATTAAGACGCGAAGTTGACGCTTGAAACACCCGACATGCGCTGCTAGCGCACGTCCTGAGGCTCAGGCGTGAACCCCATGCTGCCCGTAATCGCGATGTGATTGACATGCGTAATCACACTTCCATACTTATCAAGATGTCCGAAACGAATAATACGGTCTGCTGCCATCCTGCATTAACGCCGTACATTCCAGCAGGTATTTATCCCATAGGCTAGGGGTGATGCAGTTCTGTAACATATCTGTGTACCGAACCGTTAGTCACAAAGTTAACTTCGCTTATCGTTCATCCGTTACTAAAAAGGTAATGCCGTTCAACGTTAAAACTTTACTTTACTGTAGATCTAGCGCATGTGACAGTTAACCATTCACTCGTAATAATAAAATTCATGTTGACGGTTTTAGTGAAACGAGCAAGTAGACTAAACGTTTTACCGTTGTTTAGGTAAAAATGTTTTGATTTGGGAAGTTCAGGTAGGAAATAGGAGATGAATGTAAACATGTTTAACCAATTAGTTTTATTATCACATTATTATCAATGTTATGTTTATCTAATGCGTTAAATGACAAATTGTTGCAAACAAATGTATCTTAACATCACTGGGTAAAATGGCTGTGATACCAGCACTACATACTAAACATAGCGCTCACATCGCATGCTCAAAGTGATGCCTATTGGCTTGCATACATAGGGTCACTCTGCCGATGAAGGATGCCCTACTTCGTGCTACTGTTTCCTCTTTGATGGCTGTACAAGCATCAATAATGCGTTGCTTCATGTCCTCTGGTGTTGTTGGTTCATGTTGGTAAACAGCATCTTTCACTGCTCCCCAAAGAAAATAATCCAGCGGTGTAAGGTCCGGAGATGGGGCAGGCCACCTAACTGGGCCACCTTCGTACAATCCACCTACCAGGGAACTTACGGTTCAGAAGTCGTCGTGCTTGTAAGGCGTTATGTGCAGGGCATCCGTCATGCTGATACCACATGACCATTCTCCGGTTCAGAGGTACGGTGTCCAAGAGAACAGGAAGATTGTGTGCCGGCCGCGGTGGCCGTACGGTTCTAGGCGCTTCAGTCCGGAACCGCGGGACTGCTACGGTCGCAGGTTCGAATCCTGCCTCGGGCATGGATGTGTGTGATGTCCTTCGGTTGGTTAGGTTTAAGTAGTTCTAAGTTCTAGGGGACTGATGACCTAAGATGTTAAGTCCCATAGTGCTCAGAGCCATTTGAACCATTTTTGAAGATTGTGTCGTATAAATCTGGAGTATTGTCTGCCATTTTGGATGCCATTTATAAAGAAAGGTCCGATAATGGTATCTCCAATAATCCCACACCAAACATTAACTTTACACGGACGTTGATGCTCTACCTGACGGAGCCATTTTGGATTGTCTGCGGACCAATAATGCATATTCCTCATATTGACAATTCCTTTGTTGGAGAATGATGCCACGTCGGTAAAGAGAACATCAACAAAAAAATTTGGATTAGTCAAAAATTTTTGCTGAGCCCACCGACAAAATGTTACCCTATTGCGGAAGTCATTTCCATGAAGATCATGGTGTAAATGAACATGGGTAAGGATGAAATTTATGACGTTTAAGAATACGCTGTGCACTTGATTTCGACACATTAACTTCACGTTCAGTTTGACGTGTGCTGATTTGAGGATTCACAGCTATGGTAGCGAGCACAGCAACTTCAGCACGTTCATCTGTGCGTGTTCTAGGACGATGTCGAGGTCTTGGATTTAAGCTTCCCGTTTCACGTAGACGAGATGTGAGACGACCAAACATCCGGCGCGAAGGCGATGGCTTGTCACGGAATCGTCTTCTCTACAGTCGTTCTGCCTGAACAGCATTTCGTCCACCTACAACAGGGTACAGTACAGGCATGTAGAGTAGGGTAGAAAACAGACATATTAACTTAATAATCATAATGTTCGCTAACAGTACTATCAACAAACAAGCAATATCATAACGTATTTCCCGTCGACGTACATTCTCCATAGATCAGCAGCATTTCTACCATATCTTCATGTGTGTACATTGTACTGTACAGTATAAGTTCCACGACACAACGTTTATTCACAATGTGTACTTCCGTGCCGTCACCAGATTACTCTGATGCACGACTACACTGGCAAGCGGTGTACTGCACGCCAAAGCAACAACAAATGGGATGCTCGGAGGGTGGTGGAGTACTGGAGTTTGCATGGGTCGCAAATCGTAAACAAGGCGAAGTGGTAACTGTGGCAGTAGTGGGAACTACGTTGGATACTTGACTAGGTAGAGCCAGGCCCTGCGCGGGTCATATAACGCATTAGATAAACCTTATTTTGGGTGTGCAGGATAAATAAGACAACCTGACGGGTGTACACCGATCGGTACTGGTTCATATTGTGTACGTAGATACGTAACGTGCAAGAGGGAAACCATTCTGTGATTATGAGAGTTGATGGCAGCAGACCGTATTATTCGTTTCGGACCTCTTGATAAGTATGGAGGTGTGATTACACATGTCAATCACATCGCGATTACGGGCAGCATGGGGTTCACGCCTGTGCCTCAGGACGTGCGCTAGCAGCGCATGTCGGGTGTTTCAAGCGTCAACTTCGCGTCTCAATATCTCGGGATGTAATGGGAATATTGCGATGAAATCAACGCCATTGTGTATGTGCTTTGTCATGCTATGGATTGCTGAAGAAAAAATATAGGAGGTCCATTTAAAAAAACATAAGGTTGTGTTAAAAAGCACATATGCTTTCGTTTTAGAATGTTTCTAAATATGTACATTCATGGGCTCCAGCCCTACATTGATACCGGTGAAAGTTGTTTTCCAATAGCTGTTATTGTTCCAGAGATATTTTGGGTGGACAAGATAACTGGGCCACCCTGTATATACCAAATTTTGAAGTTACGGTCGTGTATGCTGCCACACTCCCTTTATTTCTGCTTCACAAACCAGTATTATTTCGAAAGGAATTGTGAACTTTCTGTTTCCAGTGATTATAAGTATGAAAAATTATATATGTTGGTAACAGTGCAGGTTTCTAGTGTCTGTAAATGATATATATTTTCTAGTATTTACTTTTATTTCACTGAAGCAGTTTGTTAACGTATTACTGAATGTTTGTTGCCCAAGTGCTACATATATTTGTGGAAGTACATCTCCTTCAGTGTGCAATAAATATGTACTATGCCACACATCAAGAAATTCAATAAAACGAAATTCCGTGGTAACGAGTTCACAGACAAAGCAAGCCACACTGTTGAAAGTTACATATGCATCAGTTCTTCAGGAAAGAAACTTCCCCATTGCACGCCTCCTGGTGATTCAGGTTTTTGTGTTAACAATGACGCTGTTTGTAATGGATTTTTTGTTGTTGTTGTTGTTGGCATCTTATCTTGTTTGACAAAGGAAGTGGCGAAATGTAAACAATGTGCTGGTGTAGGCTGTCTGGAAATAACTGCACAACAAAGTAGGGAAGGGTTTAGCGACAAAATTAGTTGTTCTGTGTAGATCCTGCAATAAATCTACCTCGAAAATGACTTTGAACATGGTGCATAATTCATATGATGTGAATCTGGTGTATGCAATGTATGCAATAGGAGAAGGAAAACTGGCTACTCAAACGTTTTGTTGTTTGATGGACCTTCTTCCCCGTCCCAGTAGATCAGCAAGTACATAAAAATACTTTTAGGTGCCTTGACGGTTGTGCCGAAAGTATCGTGCAGTACAAGAAACTGTAAATATTAGTGGAACCAGGGACATTGCTGTTGCACTTGATAGGACATGGCAACGTCAAGGACATCGTTCCTTGGATGGTGTAAGTGCTACTTCTCTGGAGAATGGAAAAATTGTTGACGTTGAGTGGTTAGATAAGTACCACCACATCTGCCATGGTAACATTGGAGGACATAATGAACATCAGTGTTCTAAGAATTATGATGGTTACAGTGGAGGTATGGAGTGTGATGGAGCAATAAAGATATTTCAGAGGTCGGGGCCCGTTTATAACGTTAGATACACGAAGTATCTATGCGATGGGGGACTCTAAAGCTTTCAATAAAATTAATCAGTTAAATGTTTATGGTGACACTTTGGTAACAAAACTGGAGTGTTGTGGACATGTGCAAAAGATGATTGGTGCTAGATTGAGCACGCTACCAAGAAAAAGAAAGGAAAGTTGGAAAATCTCTGTCTGGCCGTGGCAGATTGACAGAAACTGAAATCAGAGTTATTATGGACTGACCATTAGACGAACTGCACCTCTGAATGATCTTACAGCAATCAGAAAAGCTGTATGGGCCACTTACTTTCATAAGTTGTCCACTAATGACCACCCTATTCACGGACTTTCCCTAAAGGAGCAGATTTTTGGTGTGATTACCAAAAAGCAAAAGAAAGTCGTCAAATATACCATGATAAGCATTCTCTTCCAGAACCTGTTATGAGTGAAATACAATTTTTTGGAGACCTGAGTGACCCTGTTTCGCTTAGTAAATGTCTTCATGGGGGCACTCAGAATACGAATGAAAGTTTCAACCATTTCATTTGGGAAAGATTACCCAATAATGTTTTTGTAGGATTAAATACAATAAAAGTTGATATACTAGGTGCAGTGATATGTTTCAATGATGATGTGATAGGAAGATTGGAAGTCCTGAGAAACTTAGGCATAAAATGTGGCTCTAATATGGTAGATTAATTGCTTGCGTGTGACAGACAACAGGTGCATTAAGCTGAAAGATTCGCTCTTCAAGCAAGAACTGCTACAAAGACTGCCAAGAGGAAGCTTGAAAATGAAGAAATGGTGCAGTATGAAGACTATGCTTGAGGAGTGTTCTGATGCAGTTTAATTGGACTCATATCTACATTCGCGATTTCCTGCAAGTTGTATTTTTCAGAATTCAGGTACAAATATTTCCTGAAGTTTATAAAGCATTACTCTAATTTTTTCTGTACGTTGCAATAGTCTATACTTATGTATCAGACCTAAAATTTATTGCAGAATCAACTAACTTATAGAAAAATAACATTTTTATTAGGAAAAAATTATAAAAAATAAACCATAAGATGTGATTTTTTTTAACCTTGTAATATACATATTAGGTTTAATTAAATAGGTCTAGTACCTCAGCCATCATGTCATGCATATCTGGTAAATATTTTGACTTCTTCAAATGTATTACATTGGATTAAATGGTACCTCAATTTGAGGAAGCAGTTTGGAAAAAGAGTTGCATCAATTTCTTTCTATTTTTTTTTAGTACTCCTAAACAGGTTCAAAAATATTCAAACTACTACTAATTTGTTTACAAAGAGTGCTGTATTACCTCATATCACCAAAAAATATGTGAAACACATATATTATAAGGAATCTCTGGAAGAAATAGGTGTTCATTTCTACATAATACTGAGCTGGAAGGTAACCTGTATCCTTAAGACGGCCCGCATCTCGTGGTCGTGCGGTAGCGTTCTCGCTTCCCACGCCCGGGTTCCCGGGTTCGATTCCCGGTGGGGTCAGGGATTTTCTCTGCCTCGTGATGGCTGGGTGTTGTGTGCTGTCCTTAGGTTAGTTAGGTTTAAGTAGTTCTAAGTTCTAGGGGACTGATGACCATAGCTGTTAAGTCCCATAGTGCTCAGAGCCATAAGGGATTGTTCGGATTTCCAGCCCTAAGGAGATAAAGTAGGGGATGAAAGGTTATTTCAAAATATTTCTCTATTAAGGCAACTTTGAAGCTAGAACTACAAAAACTGGTGTTTCAATTCTGTCAGAAATTGAAACACATGCTTCAGTATTTCTGGAAATTCCACCACCAAATGGAACAGTAGGATGTGACAGCTTTTCTGGAAAGTAAATCAGTACTAAACAAATCATTTTCAAGTTAGGTCTCTGAAAACCGATGTTTCACTTCTCGGTTAGAAATTAAAGATACGAGTTTCAGTGTTTTTGGAAACTCAGCCCTTATGGCGGTGAAATAGGGGATGAAAAGTTTGATGAAAATATTCAGTTCTATTAAAACATTTTTAAGGTAAATCTATGAAAATTTATATTTCACTTCTAAATAAATGTTAATGGATTTAAATTTCCGGTGGAACTACCACAAGAACTCAAAAGACAGAATTAACAACGATCTCTGACTAACTAGCTGCCAGAATCGCTTTTTGGTCGGAAGTAAATTCGGGAAAGACCATGCTTCCATGGCCTTAATTAGCATGTAAAGTTTAGGCTATGTTGTAATAAGTGAACAACAATAAAATTTAATTAAATGAGAGGAAAAAAAAGGATCTGTGCAGACCCTTCAGTCAACGCGACCGAAGCAGCGGGCAGTAAGTTAGTGTAGTAATAGTAATTTGGATTATTCTTAGCCAGTTTTAACAATCTCGACAGTAGTTTCAAAGTGACTGCGTAGTGTTTCTCTGGTTCTGCATTTACTTACACACACACACACACACACACACACACACACACACACACACACACACACACAGTGCTGGCACAGACTTGCAAGCCGCCTTTGAACCAAGGATGCAAACAGTTGTTAACTCTGGAACAGCATCTTGTCTGGCTGTAACGGAAACTTAAGACTAAGAGGTTGGCAAACGGTCAAAGTGGTCTCTCCAGCACCGTACGACAGAAAGAGAGAGAAACTTTAACTCGACACTAGAAAGAACGTATCTGCGTTTTGTGGGCACTCTGTTAAAGTTTCTAACGTCTTCAGTAGGTGCCTCAAGTTGTTGCCTGAATGTGGACTCGTGAAGCATTTGAAGTCCCTTACAAAAACTCTTACGCTAATTTCGAATGTTTTTGACTGCGGATCGTAACAGGGCGATTCAGGCAACGTATCGATTGAGTATCTCTATTATTACGGATTAAATTGTAAGAATGCATCGTTGATAGTGTTTTGATGTTGATATAAAATTCTAGGAAGTTTACCGTGGGAATCTAAGAGATTGTCTTAGATGGCTTTCTTTCACTGACCACGTGCCTCCGGTCAAAGTTGCTTGTTTCCTGTCAAAGTCATTACTCAAAGATTCAATGAATGATATGCGCCGTCTGATCATAAGCATCCGAACACCAGTTAGTGGACATTAATGTGGGGTGTGTCCACCCATCGCCTTTGTGATGGCTCCATATCTGTTGGGGACACTTTCAATGAGGTGTCTGAATGTACGAGGTCTGTTCAAAATATTACCAACATCCGTAAATTCGCGCCAATGGAGTGTTGGAGCGAAATGGGGTTGGCATCCCTGCACACGACTGTGTTTAATGTGTAACAGCCGGATGTTTCATTGTTGTAAGTCTATCAGTTATTTTTCACCGCTGTATTGAGTAGAACGTTGTGTGTCAGTGTCTGCGAATTTCGAGATGGCAGAGGACCTACGCGTTTGCATTACATTTTGCATGAAACCGAAGAAAACGTTTACAGAGACACACCAAGTGATGCAGGAGGCGGTTTAAAATATGCCGGACGGAAGTTAACGGTGACCCTCGTTCATGACGTCCTTCGATGTCTACCGACGATGTTCATGTCAGGAACGTCAACGAAACTGTTCATGTCAATCGAAGACAGACTGTCCTAGAGACTATTCATACGCACCACACAACCCGTAAGTGTAAATCAAACCACAATGTGAAATTTTTTTTTTTCAACAATCATTCCAGTTTTAGATATGACAGTATTTTCCATGTTATTTTTCTAATGTTGGAAACATAGCAGGACTGTGGAAGCAATGAAATGAAGAAATATTTCCAGTGTTTACAATCGATTTATACTGCACTGTCAATACGTCTACAATATGGATGAGACTGCTGTGAGAACAGTTCAAAAGTAAGATGAAGATTATTGCAAGAAAAGGCACTGAACAGGCGCGACTGTCACTTCTACAGAGGAATCACCTTAGTAACTGACTCTTTCTCTTAGCGAAAGTGGTAATTTGCTATAACTTGTCTTTTCCGTCTTTTTCGCAGGAAGAAGTTTGAAGATCTCTTACTTTCAAATGCATCAGAAGGAAGTCGAGGTTCTGCTAATAAATCTTGTTGGATAACAGTTGAGGGTTTGCACTGTCTCATGAGGCGTTCTATAAACCATGAGCGTATCGCCAAAGATACAGCCTGTTCTGCTCCTTCTGGACAATCAGCTGTCTCATCTCTACTTACTTGCTTCGCACGTGGCCAAAGAAACGAAGTTCCACCACATAAATCTCGTAAATTACGTTCTTTGTACAGGTCTGCGTTTGAGCCTATAAAGAAATTCATGGATGCGTGAATGAGAAATTATACTGGGAAAACTATGACTATTCATGACACACTTTTTGTTGGGCAGCACTCACTGCCGAGTGCAGTAGCTCCGAAAATGATCACAGCAGGATTCAAGATGGCTTGTGTCAGACAATTCAATGAAATTGTATTTGGAGATGAAGACTTTTTGTCGTTGGCCGTGACTGCTCGCCAAAATCGACTGAAAGCGCAAATAATATTCCACAGGGGGAGTACATTGTTAATGATAGGCCTTTTTGTTGCACTGTTTCAGACCCATCTTCAAAAAGCAGATCCTTCCACATCGAAACCAGACATTCAGGTTATTCCAAAGATACTAGACCATTTCGCAAAGCTGACAAGCACGAATTGAACCATAAGCAGGAGGAAATTGCGAGTGCTATTTTGCTTTACTTGCAAAGGTAGAAATGTATGTAACTGTGAAAAGACAGTCATCTATTGGCGCAAGGTGGATACTGAGCACAGAGAAAGAAGCAAAAGAAAAGTGTGTAACCAAAGAGATCATTTGACAAGGAAGTCCATACTGAGGGTGCTGAGCCCTATAGTAAATCAGTGCATCCAAGAAAATAGAGTCATCATACTACATTTGGAGAATGGCACATGATTATTGTGCAGATTTGAATAAATATTACATTTTCAAGATCTGAAATTATGATAATGTTTATCAGAAAAATTATTTCTGAAAATGTTGTATGACCAATAACTTGTGAAAGCAATCAAACACCTTCTATAATATTGATAAATTATATGTGAGGAAAAAGATATATAATACGTATATGTACCAATTTTTATCAGTGATTAATAGACTATGTTGCGTACAACAACTATCAGCACACAGCGTAACAACATGGCGCATTGTGTGGTAAATTTTGAAAATCGTATGAACGAAAATAACACCATGTTAGTGACATTCCTGATATCTGAACATAAGAAAAATTGTAAATGTGTAATAATGATGCTACATTATATGTCGCATTAAAATAGCTACATAACATCTCCATGTACAAAAATTATTAAAGATCTGAACAATTAAACCAAGTCTTTACTCCTCGTCTTGGTGAGATTTTGTTCCCTGTCACTGCAAACGGTCCTTACAAACTGCGTCATGCACGTATTTCTGCTGACAGCATAGACCCTACTCGCACGTGCAGCAGTTCACATTTTGGTGGTCGTTTGAGCTGTCAAGCGGGACTGATGATGAGACAGGTCACAATCTAGGAGCCCAGAGGTTTCATGAAGACAACTCTTGACGGAAAGCATGGCGTTAGGCATGAAATTGTCTTGCACGTTTATTGACACACAATCATTCCTTTGACGACGGTTTATTTGGAATGTACCAGTTATTTTCTTTAAGTGTTATGAAGTCAAAAACGTTAGAATGTGTCACTGATCTGCATACACCTTTTATTTTTAAACCCAAATAGTGTCAAAGGCTCCTAATAACCCTACTTCGGTGCATTTCTCTAGCTAATTTATCAATTTACCGATTTTTTTTTTCAGGTGGACTGTAGGTATACTATGGTTTGTGAAGAATATTTGGGACTGAAAATTCGGTTACATACAGGGTGTCTCCGTAACGCCGTGCAAAAATGTAACAGGACACAGAGAATTCTGCACTGATAATTTGAGGTGCTGAACCTGGGGTCGGATAAGCCAACCTAGGGAGATAATACGAAACTTCTTTATCTACATTAGTTACAGTTATCTGCAAACACCATCATTGACACAATGAAAGTACTATTTGGATTGTACCTTAGAGAATATGCTGAAACTGACGCATCAACCTCAATGTAAGCATGTCATCGGTCAACGAGGTTTTGACGCACTCTGATAAACATCCTTTGTGTTTTTAGAATCACATCACATGCAGTTAAAATGCTGACAATTGAATTCCATCTCCGTATCTGTTGGGGTCTCATACACAAATTAGACATCCTCATGGGAAATAATCACTGGGATTGAGACCATCCGACCTCGCAGGCCATGGAATAACCCCCCCCCCCCTTCCAATCCAGCGACCAGGAAATGGCTGTGGACATCCACACTGACTTGAGACGGTGTACTATCATGTTGTATCCACATTCTCTCACGAAAAGCCAAGGTGTTAAAGTAAATACAACGGAGCTATCTTATGGACAAAGAAGGTAAACAAAACCTGTGTCATGACTTCCCGGTAATCACGCTCGTCGTCCTTGCTTCCTTGCAGGACATAATGTACATGTAAATAAACAGCACAGTACGTGTAGACTTTTACGCATGTCAGTTGTAAATAAACCGGAGAACAGTAATGCTAGACAAAGCGGTACACAAGTTTCCTTCCGTAACTCCTTAAGCTGGCTTCTCCGACACCAGGTTATCTACGTCGAATTGTTCAGGGGAGCATTCTACTTCTTCTTTTTCTTCTTCTTACGTTACGGCCTCTGTAGGACCACAGGTAGCCGCTTCGTGGACTGCGTTTTCCTCTTCTTCTCCCAGAACTCCTTCATTCTTTCTCTTCTTCTCTCCCGCTCTTCTTCCGAGATCTTCAGTTTCCGTTTCTCCTGTCGGCTCCACTGGTGACACTCTAATCTTTTCCTGTATTCTCCTCTGTCATTGATCTCCGGCATATTGGTCGGTCTATATTTATTCCTCCAATTTTCCTTTCCTTCGACCTTGATCCCCAATTTCAACCAGTCCTTCCGAAGATCAACAACGCACTTGGTTCCTGTCTTTCCCCTTATCCTCCCTGTTTCCCACACACTCTTCGCCATTCTGTCCATACTCATCCTAGCTACATGGCCAGCAAACCTTTCCCGGATATTGTTCTCAGGTTCCAGTACAATCCTTCCCTAGGTCTTCGCATCCACCTCTCTCCACCTCTTTTGGGACCGAGTATTTTTCTCAGTATTTTTCTCTCTTCTTTCTCTAGTTGTTCTGCCCCATTTCTTCCTAGTGTCATCGTCTCAGCAGCATACAATACTGTATTCCTCACCGTTGCCTTGTAGTGGCGTATCTTTGCCTCTGTGAATATATTCTTTTTATTGTATGTGTCTCTCGTCATGCAGAAGGCTGACAGCTTTATCCCCTCTGTTATTCCCTCCTTGCTCCTGTTCCTTCCTGTTATAAATTCTCCCAGATATTTAAATTTGTCCACCATTTGCACAGTGCCTTCCGGTGCTTCCCAGTCTGCAGTGGTATTTAATGTCTGTATATCCTGTCGCATTTTCTACATCTACATCCATACTCCGCAAGCCACCTGACAGTGTGTGGCGGAGAGTACCTTGAGTACCTCTATGGGTTCTCCCTTCTATTCCAGTCTCGTATTGTTCGTGGAAATAACGATTGTCGGTATGCCTCTGTGTGGGCTCTAATCTCTCTGATATTATCCTCATGGCCTCTTCGCGAGATATACGTAGGAGGCAGCAATATACCGCTTGACTCCTCGGTGAAGGTATGTTCTCGAAACTTCAACAAAAGCCCGTACCGAGCTACTGAGCGTATCTCCTGCAGAGTCTTCCACTGGAGTTTATCTGTCATCTCCGTAACGCTTTCGCGATTACTAAATGATCCTGTAACGAAGCGCGCTGCTCTCCGTTGGATCTTCTCTATGTCTTCTATCAACCCTATCTGGTACGGATCCCAAACTGCTGAGCAGTATTCAAGCAGCGGGCGAACAAGCGTACTGTAACCTACTTCCTTTTTTTTCGGACTGCATTTCCTTAGGATTCTTCCAATGAATCTCAGTCTGGCATCTGCTTTACCGACGATCAACTTTATATGATCATTCCATTTTAAATCACTCCCAGATAATTTATGGCATTAACTGCTTTCAGTTGCTGACCTGCTATATTGTAGCTAAATGGTAAGGGATCTTTCTTTCTATGTATTCGCAGCACATTACACTTGTCTACATTGAGATTCAATTGCCATTTTTTGCACGCTCGTACCGAAATACCGTATTCCGTAAGTAACCGTTTCTTTTGTATTGGGGTAAGGTAACAAGCAAACATAACAAAAAATGACCGGTATCAATGTTGATTTGGCGTTACCGCTATCGCGGTGGAAGTCGGAAATACATTTTATTCTTGAGAAGGTGTTTAGTAGGAGAAAGGGTAAGACATGTGAGATATTAGGTGGGGATCAATAAGCGAAAGGTCACAGTGAAAGCTGAAAACTCATGTTCAGTGACATTTGGCGAATAACTGAGGCAGAACGTTGCGTGCTGGCAACCGCTTTGCTAGAGAAACCGAAAGGAACGTGGTGCCTCGAGGAATTCCTCCCGCGGAGGCATCTCGGAGTGGCGTATCCTCGAAACGCGCAACTTGTGACGCCGACTGAAGTGTGCAATGAATATTGATGCAGGCCGCAGGTGACGTGGAGGGGGCCCACTTGCCGCCCCGCCGCCGCCGACGGCTCTTTGAGGCGGCCATCAAACATTCACAGAGCTCGGCCCAAGTGCTCGCCGTACCCTGCATGCTTCAGAGCCGACATGCCTGCGAGCATCGGGCTGGAGCCAGACATCCGAATCCCACCGTCTGTAACTGAATTTCCTTTGCCTTCGTTTACGGGCAGACACGATATCGTAATGGTACACGTGAAGTGACGCACGCACACAGGCACACACACGCACACACGCACTAAAGAAATGAGACTGATATCTACATATACATCTTCATCTACATCTACATTAATACTCCGCAAGCCACCCTACGGTGTGCGGCAAAGGGCACCTTACGTGCCACTGTCATTACCTCCCTTTCCTGTTCCACTCGCGTATGATTCTCGAGAAGAACGACTGCCCTAAAGCCTCCGTGCTCGCTCGATCTCTCTGATTTTACATTCGTGACCTCCTCGGGAGGTATAAGTAGGGGGAAGCAATATATTCGATACCTCATCCAGAAACGCACCCTCTCGAAACCTGGACAGCAAGCTACACCGCGATGCAGAGCGCCTCTCTTGCAGTGTGTGCCACTTGAGTTTGCTAAACATCTCCGTAACGCTATCGCGCTTACCAAATAACCCTATGTCGAAACGCGCCGCTCTTCTTTGGATCTTCTCTATCTCCTCTTCAACCCGACCTGGCACGGATCCCACACTGATGAGCAATACTCAAGCACAGGTCGAACGAGTGGTTTGTAAGCCACCCCCTTTGTTGATGCACTACATTTTCTAAGGACTTTCCCAATGAATCTCAACCTGGCACCCGCCTTACCAACAATTAATTTTATATGATCATTCCACTTCAAATCGTTCCGCACACATACTCCCAGATATTCTACAGAAGTAAATGCTACCAGTGTTCGTTCCGTTATCATATAATCACACAACAAACGATCCGTCTTTCTATGTATTCGCAATACATTACATCTATGTTAAGGGTCAGTTGCCACTCCCTGCACCAAGTGCCTATACGCTGCAGACCTTCCTGCATTTCGCTGCAATTTTCTAATGCTGCAACTTCTCTGTATACTACAGCATCATCCGCGAAAAGCCGCATGGAACTTCCGACACTATCTACTAGGTCTTTTCTATATACTGTGAAAAGCAACGGTCCCATAACACTCCCCTGTGGCACGCCAGAGGTTACTTTAAGGTCTGTAGTCGTCTCTCCATTGAGAACAGTTTGCCAAAAACTCTCCAATCCAGCCACACAGCTGGTCTGATATTCCGTAGGCTCTTACTTTGTTTGTCAGGCGACAGTGCGGAACTGTATCGAACGCCTTCCGGAAGTCAAAGAAAATGGCATCTACCTGGGAGCCTGTATCTAATATTTTCTGGGTCTCATGAACAAATAAAGCGAGTTGGGTCTCACACGATCGCTGTCTCCGGAATCCATGTTGATTCCTACAGAGTAGATTCTGCGTTTCCCGAAATGACATGATACGCGAGCAAGAAACATGTTCTAAAATTCTACAACAGATCGACGTCAGAGATACAGGCTTACAGTTAGTACGTACTTATCTCCATATCTACATCTGGATCGATACTCTCCAGATTACCTTATGTCATATGAGATGAGACTGGTCTATTGGGAGTTTGATACTTGCATTTCTGGAATTTGTACGCGCTACCGATCTGTCAGACGCTAAGCGACAATTCTGCATCCCTAATTATTCGCGCGCAGTCTTTGACCAGAGTGGCTGCCTCTCTGGAAGGTGTGCTCGTTCTGTCGTTGGAGAAGTAGTGAGGCAGAAGCTGAGTGGAGCGCTCGTGGCAACTTGGACGTAAAGGTAACTGTATATCTGTTGTAACGTACCTACAACAAATACCAGGGTTGGAACTTGAACAGTGGCAACTATTTATTCACAACCGATACAAAAGAGTTACATGTTTTCAACTGTTACTGTCCTTCAAAGTAGTCACCAGCGTTGTGTAGAACCCGTTGGCAGCGATGTGGAAGGCTTAGTGTACCTTTAGCATAGCCTGTTCTGTCGATTGTGCGAATGGAGCGGTATACTGCCTGTCGAATCTCTGTAACAGTTCTCAAGCGAATGCCACGAAGTGGTTCCTTCATATTCTAAATGAAATCAAATTCACAATGACGGAAGTCCGGGGAGTATGGTGGGTGGTACAGTACTTCCCAGTCCCATCAACCGAACAGAGCAGCCACAGCTTGCGCTGTATGCGGCCTTGCATTGTCGTGCAAAATGATGGGTGGGTTGCGCAGGAAGTGTCGAAGCTTGTTTCGCAAAGCTTGTCGCAGGTGATGCTCCAAAAACGAGCATTGACTGTCTGCCGTGGAGGAACGTAATGCGTTAGGATAACACCATCACAATCGTACACGAGAGTCACCATAACTTTCACCATACTGCGGCTCTGACGCAGACTTTCGCGGCGGCCCATCATGACGCCATTCGTTGGATTTGCGTTTCAGTTTTGGCTCGTATGATGTGGCCCGTGTCTCATGCAGTGCTACGATACGGCGTAAGTAAGCCTCTCTTTCGCGCTCATAGCGCTCCAAGTGCGTCTGAACAGCGTCGTAACGCGCCCACTTCTGCATTTCCGTCGAGTCATGCAGAACCCATCGTGATGCAGTTTTTCACATGCCCAGGCGTTCCTTCAGGATACGAAGCACAGTCGTATGCGCTAATCCGGTTTCGTGGGCGAACTCACGAATCGTATGGCGTCGATCGCTGTCCGCTAGCGCGGCAAAAGCATGCACTACTACTTCAGAGACGCTAGGACGACCTGCCCGAAGCATGTCTGCCACAGTTTTCCGACCTTCGTTGAAGTCTTTATCCCAACGTGTCACTGTTCTGTACGACAATGCCGATTCCTTGTACCCCTCTTTGAGACCTTGATGACGCTGTACGACCGCTGGCACATTCAATCATGATCCTACTCCGTTGTTCCCGATTCGAAAACATAGTGACATCCTTACTTTAGACCGCTCGCTCACACGTGACTGTTTCCCTCGAATGTGCGCACGCCGGTGACATTGGACGGGTGAGTCCATTTGCTAGAAAGTAAGGTAGGTATGTGAACAACGTGTGCTGGTAGCGACAAGAGTAGATTCCATTGCATAGTGTCTCCCCAGCAGTGCTGCCACTATTTAAGTTCCAACCTACGGATATGTAACATAGCTACAACCAATATGTAACATATATGTGTAACCTCCCTCTCACTTATCGACCTTAATGACAGTGAAAAATTAAACCGCGTGTACCTAATGGAAATTTGGGAAAAGCAATCGTCACCGAAGTTAATCTGTCGGTAAAGAGGGAGGAAAGGGTTACATCTAAATGAAAGGAAAAATGCAAATGAAACTGGTGGAAATTCATTTTGAAAAGCGGTAAAGTTAATGAAGAAAGTAAATGTGCGGCCGTTACGTTAACAATTAACTAGCGGTAATTAGATATTTGAGATTTGGGGGAAATTACGGTCGCCAATCCTAAGGACAATTACTATACTAACTGAAAAAGAAAGGTAATTACACATATAATTAGCACTAGAAGCATGGCAACTGAAGGTTGACACGTGTAGTGTGAAAACTAAAAGTTTGTCAGAAGTAATAACTTTCGCTGCACTCTGACTTAATTTAGCAAAAGAATTAATAAAACCGGAAAACTGAAAGTTAATTTAGTGACTGAAATTAATAGTGAGCTTTCTTTCTGAAGCACATCGAAATTCAGTAAAATACGGTTAGTCTTGGACTACCTCAACAATCATTTCAAAAGCTACTTGAATCTACGCAATTTAGAAATAAGAGATTTAACTTTGAACTTGAATCAAATGATTCTGAACAATTAACAATAGTAAAATTTAGTACGTACCAAGCTGAGCTGCAGTCACAGGTAAGCTAAAATATGGTAACAAAACTCGCACTCTTAATTTGTGCTTGCGTAATCTAAATATTGTAGCCAGCTATGAATACTTAAGCTGAACTTTGAAATTAAAGCAGTGAAATGCAATAATTGTACTTTAATGCTGGCGTCTGAATTTCAACGACACTCGGGTTCATTTCGGAAAAGGAAGGGACCCTGCTTGGTAATGCAATTGGGACAAAGAGCAACAAAGGTTCATGCTAAGTTGCTGTAATTTTGCGAGGCAAATGGAACAATTTGAAAAGCTGAGGTCTGCCATACAGATCTAAAACTTTACGTGCTTCCAGTCTTCCTTGTTGGTTGATTGAAGGTTTGAAGCCGTCGATCGAGGAGGTGGCGACAGTCACTCATTGTCGGCCGTCGCTGTTGCAGAAGCTGGATGTTGGCGCGCCTTCTTCTCAACACGGTCACCAGACGAAACGGGCTCTTGATGTGCGCCAGCTAATGCTTCCCGTCCGCGACACCATGTCAGAAACTATCATCGCAAGTCGAGCGCAATTACATGCTGCCAAACCCCGAAAGCGCGGCAACTCGCGGGAGCTACACACAACACACCTGCTCCACTCGCTACTCCAGCCAGACTCTCCCATGCTCTGCCCGCGCTCCACGCGGCAGAGTTCACACTACCAAAGATCCTACACACTTTGATTCTTCACACGACCTATCGATGTAATCGTTCGATAGCAGTTTTCCTTAGGCAAGACCCAGCGTAAAAATACAAATAATATTTACGAAACAAACCAATTATACATCGACATAAGTGCATAAATATATATATATATACAAACAGTAAAACAATTACAATATATAAAGAGACAGAAATGTCATATCTTGAGGTAACAAAACAAGGAAAAAAAATAATAGTGCAATAGATGGAAATAGGAGCATATGCATTTCCGGCGTTACATATGCAACAAATATGTAACGTAGCTACAACAAATCTGCCTATGTTCGTCAGTGGAAATGGACTATTAGCAACCTGAGCTATCAGTGAACGGACTCTAACCTGCATAACACTGTGTGCGTGTTGTATGAGTGTCCGTTTCACTGTCCTTTAAGCCCTCAACAGATCGTTACATAAAAAACTTAAAACTAATATTTGGATAAGCTATCTGACTGCGTATTTGAATATGAAAAACTACAGGAACAAACGAACCTGTTGTAATGAATATCTAAGCTGTCTCACTGAGTTTTTGAACAATAATTTACAAGTGATACAGATTCTGGCTTGTGCAAAGAAATTCAGTGGATTAGAGTACCGTACATGTTGTGGTGTGTCAGTGTGTCTGTGTTTTGGCCGTAAGTTTTGCACATTTTAGATGACACACTTTTTCGATGTGGTTAACCAAATGTTCAAATGTGTGTGAAATCTTATGGGACTTAACTGATAAGGTCATCAGTCCCTAAGCTTACACACTACTTAACCTAAATTATCCTAAGAACAAACACACATTCACCCATGCCCGAGGGAGGACTCGAACCTCCGCCAGGACCAGCCGCACAGTCCATGACTGCAGCGCCCAGACCGCTCGGCTAATCCCGCGCGGCCTGTGGTTTACAGCAATTCGCAGCAGCATGCAGCAGCGGCGGCTAAAGCTTATTGTTACTAAGAACATATTTAATAAAAAGGAGTTTGTTTGGGTCCTGTTAACTACTACATAACTTTTAAGGAGGGATTTCATAAATTAAGTATTTAAAAACTACAGAAATCATCATGACCGGTAACATATAATGACAATTACATTAGTATCAATAATGGTCTTGTGCCACATTAACAAAATTTTCAATTTCAATGTTATCAAACTTACGTTAACATTTAATAACCACAGCATTTATTTATAAATTACGTGTGGAGAGTAATTATTATTATTTGGAGGATAACGAGGCTTCTTTCACTGACAAGCAAAACGTAGCATTATCGCAAACTCGGACTAACGATCACGAGCCTAACCCTGCTATTGCTTTAGCGCAATGCTTGCGAATTTTACCTTTAATTACATATTCAAGCATAGGTAAGCCGTCTAAATCTCTCCTGGCCATATAAATGAAATCAGGCCTTGAGTGTGGCAAGATCTGCCATCACCCACGTGAGGGCAGCGTGACTCGTCTTCCGTCACCGAACTCTCGGCCGACACTGCTATTTCCACTCTCGCAGACAGACCTCGTCTCACAACAATGCTTAGAATCTCGCTCCCATGTTTCGCCCTCAGATTTTTAGTATCTATGAGGGCATACACAATTCAAAGAACAGCGTTCAGTTGGCTATATTGTTTCCAATGTAATGGAGAGTTCTGAGACAGAGAACGGGAGCTCTATCGTTGGAGAAGTAGTGAGACAGATGCCGAAAGGAGGGCTCCTGGTAATGTAGAAGTAAAGTTAAATGGCTCTCCGTTTAAGTAAAATGATTTTTATTTGAATATTGTGAAACAGAGGAGAAGGATTTGGTTAGTGATTTAGAATGAAAAGAGTGTGAAGAGGAATGAACGTAATATTTTCATTTATTAGCACTGCAGTCGCGTTGTTAGGATTCATTGTTGAATGGGACATCCATAAAAGTGAACCTCAGAATTTTCATTAAATACTGAATAATTTTTCATGTTTATTAATTATTTATCCACCGTTAGCGATAACAGTAACGTCTTATCAATGTTGCCCTCTGTTAATGAGTGTTGTAATATGAATTTTATGCAAGTAATAACATATCAGATAACTTAAAAACTGTTTGTTAAAGAAATATTTCACGTCAGAGCATGATCTACATTCTCGATCCAAGTCATTTTCATGTGAAGGTGTGTCTCACTCAGCGATGTGGATAAAATGGTCTACTTGCTGTCTGGAGCATCGCGCTAAGCTCTCAGCAACTGCTGTTAGTAACTTGCAGCTGGCGCACAGAGAGCAGCAAGCACAATGTTTCTAAGCAATTACATTACGAATAAGACACTTTCATTTCAAGATCATATTGTACGAAAATTACCAACGCACAGGGACCATTGGATGAACACCGTTACTAGACAGATCATTAATGCACAGCGACAAATTTGTTTGATTAAAGAGATTAAAAGGAGAGTTCAGTATTTAACCTTTTTGCACACTTTTTATAAAGATTATAAAGAAGGGCCAGTTTCAACTTGTATTCTCGTAGATATATTTGGTTTCTTTGGCCGTTGGAAATGCACGAAGTCACCCAAAGTCAGTAAAGTTACAACCAAGCTACCAAGCCAATACGATAATGTCAAATCAAATGAAAAGAATTACAGGGTCTTTCAAAAAGGACTTAATAATTTTAAAAATTCGTGTAACTTTATTGAAATAAGATACAGAGCTGGGTTCAAAGTCATTTTGTAGAGAAACACATCAAGTTAACTATAGATGTTATACGTGGCTTCCGTTGGCTGTCCTGCGCACATCCCACCGGAAGCCAGTTTCTTCCCAAACTTGCTGTAGCATTACAAGTGTAACTTGTTCAGTGGCGGCGTAAATTCTTGCTCTAAGTTCAGGTAGAGAAGCCGGCACAGCAGGTACAAACACGACATCCTTGATGAATCCCCATTAAAAAGTCGAGTGATGTCACGTCTGGGGAACGTGGGAGCCATGCAATTGGCGCATCACGGCCAGTCCACTGACCTAGAAAGCGGTCACTGAGAAAATCCGGGACGTCAGCCAGGTGGTGGGGTGGTGCGCCATCTTGCGTGATGTAAACGCTTCGCTCATTGTCGTCCTAATCGATTTGTGGTATCAAAAACTGTTACAACACACCCAGGCGCACTATCCCGCTAATGGTTCTCCCACGGGGAAAAAAGGGGCCGTACACTTTGTTCTTTCTCAATCCACAAAAAACTTTCAGTTTAGGCCTATCACTAATATGTTGCAGTATTTGATGTGGATTTTCACTGCCCCAAATCCTACAGTTAATTGAGTTAACCTTGCCACTTAAGTGAAAAGTCGACGTCAGGAAAGATTATTTTCTCTGAGAAATGTTCATCTTCATGTAATCGATTTAACATATTCGCACAGCAGTTCTTGCGAGCAATTTCTTGAGGGTCTTTTATTGCTTCTACGATCGTCAATCTGTACGGTTTCAAATGCGAACGGCTCACTCGACACTCGCGAAACAGTCGTATGTGGGATTTGCAGTTCGCGAGATGCACGCCGGGCCGATTTCGTAGGGCTGTTGACAAAACGTTGTCTCGCTCGCTCAACGACGTCGTCAAATGTGCTTGGACAGCCTGATGATTTCTCATGTCTTACAGAGTTCCCTGTTTCTACAAAACATTCATGCCATTCACTCATAAATTGTAGACTTTCTAGGAGAACCTTTAGCATACTTGGTACTGAAATTACGCTGAACTGTTTTCGCCGACTACGATTCTTCATCCGAGACACACACAACTAGCATGCTCGGGTCCAGTGAAGGCAGCCTTCTTTGACGCAGCTGCCGCTAGCGCTCCTTCCGGTACAATTCGGCACTATCGAACCACGCAAGTCAAAATTTGAAGTATTTCCCTACAAATTGACACTACAGTCATCCCGGTAGGTACCATGAATTAATTTATATGAATTTCCAAAGCTGTAAAGTCCTTTTGAAACACCCTGTATTTCAAAGGAAACTTCCAGCGGGACGGTTACTCTGTGTGCAACTCTCACTCACTCCTCCCCCCCCCCCCCTCACCCGCCCCCCCCCCCCCCCCACACACACACTTGCCACCATTTTTTATTCCATTCGTAAGTGGTGCAAGGGATGAACGAGTGGGCTTTTAAAGTCAGTGTTTACTTCAGTTACAACTTCTGTGCTGAGGGCCCATGGTCGCCATATAAAGCTATTCTCTGTCTTTTCGCCTTTGAGGGTATTTAAATCAAAGAACACAAGAACACACGAAAGCCCAATGATTGCAGCCTATCACCACGATACATTACATACAAGGACTGATATTGCAAATGCAGCCAAAGATCTTCAGCTCGCAGCTGCAGAGTAATACACTACTACCCATTAAAATTGCTACACCAAGAAGAAATGCAGATAATAAAAGAGTATTCATTGGACAAATGTATTATACTAGAACTGACATGTGATTACATTCTCACACAATTTGGGTGCATAGATCCTGAGAAATCAGTACCCAGAACAACCACCTCTGGCCGGAATAACGGCCTTGATACGCCTGGGCATTGAGTCAAACAGAGCTTGGATGGCGTGTACAGATACAGCTGCCCATTCAGCTTCAACACGATACCACAGTTCATCACGAGTACTGACTGGCGTATTGTGACGAGCCAGTTGCTCGGCCACCATTGACCAGACGTCTTGAGTTGGTGAGAGATCTGGACCTGCAACATTCGATCGTGCATTATCCTGCTGAAATGTAGGGTTTCGCAGGGATCGAATGAAGGGTAGAGCCACGGGTCGCAACACATCTGTAATGTAACGTCCACTGCTCAAAGGTGACCGAGAGGGGCACCCCATACCATAATGCCGGGTAATACGCCAGTATGGCGATTACGAATACACGCTTCCAATGTGCGTTCACCGCGATATCGCAATCACAGATGCGACCATCATGATGCTGTAAACAGAACCTGGATTCATCCGAAAAAATGACGTTTTGCTATTCGTGCACCCAGGTTCGTCGTTGAGTACACCATCGCAGGCGCTCCTGTCTGTGATGCAGCGTGAAGGGTAACCGCAGCCATGGTCTCCGAGCTGATAGTCCATGCTGCTGCAAACGTCGTCGAACTGTTCGTGCAGATGGTTGTTGTCTTGCAAACGTCCCCATCTGTTGACTGGGGGATCGAGACGTGGCTGCCCGATCCGTTACAGCCATGCGGATAAAATGCCTCTCATCTCGACTGCAAGTGATACGAGGCCGTTGGGATCCAGCACGGCGTTCCGTATTACCCTCCTGAACGCACCGATTCCATATTCTGCTAATAGTCATTGGATCTCGACCAACGCGAGCAGCAATGTCGCGATACGATAAAGAGCAATCGCGCCAGGCTGCAATCTGACCTTTATCAAAGTCGGAAACGTGATGGCACGCATTTCTGCTCCTACACGAGGCATCACAACAACGTTTCACCAGGTAACGCCGATCAACTGCTGTTTGTGTATGAGAAATCGGTTGGAAACTCTCCTCATGTCAGCACGTTGTAGGTGTCGCCACCGGCGCCAACCTTGTGTGAATGCTCTGAAAAGCTAGTCATTTGGATATCACAGCATCCTCATCCTGTCGGTTAAATTTCGCGTCTGTAGCACGTCATTTCGTGGTGTAGCAATTTTAATGGCCAGTAGTGTACATAGCCACACGGCGACACTATTCCCTCTAGAAGTCTAGCTTCTGGATATGGCTCTGGCTCTGAGCACTATGGGACTTAACATCTGAGGTCATCAGTCCCCTAGAACGTAGGACTAGTTAAACCTACCTAACCTGAGGACATCACACACATCCACGCCCGAGGCAGGATTCGAACCTGCGACTGTAACGGTCGCGCGGTTCCAGACTGAAGCGCCTAGAACCACTTGGCCAGGTATTCTGGATATATTTACAATATTATTAATTTTGGTTTTTCGTGCTATTATTTTTAATATTTCATTATTTTCATCATTCGACACAATTTTTAATATTGTTATGAACAACACATCCTTGATGAAAAGATTCATGGCCAGACCGATTTTTTGTAACAGTAAACGCCGTAAAAAAACCGTGAGTCGAAACAGTAACCTAGATCTGTCTTTTCGCTTTGTTTTATTACGGTGTAGAATGTTGTACTTTTTGCTTTATTATTTATTCTCTTATATCTCATATTTTACGCAATTTTTATATTGAAGACACCTTTTACACTGTGGCTACATTTTTGTAAAGTAAATGGAAGGGGGCAGACTTATCACTTCTGGCTGCAATTTGCATATTTTTGAACTATTCCACTGATCATTACTTTTAATTATAACCCACCTATATAGAAAGCAAGCCTTATGACTGCACTTCAAGGTTAATGGGCTGCTTGTGTTTTAAGATTGCTGTCTACATGATGCATTTGCTATCACAGAGAAAAAAATATGTTTCTTAAAGAATTATTTTAAGCATGTAATGTGATTTTTAGATTATAGGATAACCTGATGATGGCACTTGATACGGAAAGGAGTAGCCAGTAGGTAAAATAAAATTTGCTACTGCTGACTACAGCAGACACTTTTTCTGAGTGTGTGAGTAAATTTAGAACCACTGTCTGGATCGCTATTTCTTTTTTTGAATGAAGACCTGTTTCGATGAGCTCAGCAGATCATCTACAGACCTGGCTCCTAACGGTGCAGTTTGCCAACCGACAGTACGTCGGGAATATGTTAAATGAAATGGTCGATAGCGTCAACAATTATGAGCCGTTCAAAATCCCCATGCTGCAGTTGCGAAGAGCCAACTATACACCTATAGTCATAGCCAATAATCGGTTAATAGGCGCGATTCATGGCTGTGTACTGAAGCAGAATGTGTAACCTGTAGTAACTGTGCATCGTGAGTCATGAAATAGTATAGGTTACAAGAATTTGGTTGGTGTTTTAGGGGAATCTTGCTAACCATGTCGTCCGGGCGTGTTACTAGTAGAATGGGAAATGTAGAACGACCGTTGGAGGAAGTAGTATAGGTTCGTACTCTTCCGCCCACTTTCACTTTTCCCAGTCACATTCGCCGCATTCCAAAGACAAACGCACGATATCACAAGATGTAACTCGTTTTCTATCGTGTGTCACCCTCCCTTGTCTATGGCGTCACGAACCAAAATATCAGAAAGCCACTCGTGTCTCCTCCGACCACACTGCAGTATTTTACCACGGAATCACCAGTCAAAGTGCAGTAATCCAAAGTCATTAAAATGAAACAAATGAAGTAGCATACAACTACCACGTTAGAAAGTGCACGAACTTCCTTTACTGTGTACCAAAAATGCAAAAAGAATGTTTACATCAAAACTGTACCGATCAACTCACACGAGAACACACAGCACACGGTGTAATTTGCGTTATTTATACGTCTACAATATGTCCGTAACACTCGCACACAATTGGTTTACGACATGATCTCACATCTTAACCAACACTTGTGAATGACCACAGTCGAATCTCTATACGATACTTCGTCTAAGGCATAACAGACCCTCGTATTAAATATTTCCACATAGAAATAACTGTACGATACTTGTCAAGTGTCATAATCGAAAGCCGCCCCCCCCCCCCCTCCGCGCCCTGCTCAGTGTGTACCCCTGATCTCTGTTAAAATTGTCGCTGTTCCTTCTGATCCCAGCCGCCTCTTTTGTAACGGAATCTCAGTATGTTGACGCATGAGCCAAGACTCTCCTCTTTTCAAACAGTATTTTGTGTCCCTTTTCCAAGAAGTGCGTAACTATGGCCGACATATCCCGACATATCCAGCTCCGTTTAATATGTTGCTTGTGGTCGATACAATTATCTGCAACTGTGCAGATCGTCTCACCTACGTAGATGCTGCCTCATTCGCAAGGGACGCCACACACACCGGGCACAGGAGGAGCTATATCGCCTTTAACAGGACGCAGCATATCTCTTATCACGGGTGCGGGCCGCAGCACTGGTTTAGTCCACGTCCCTGCAGCGCGCGTCCTAACTTGCGCTCGTTGCCCCACAGTATGGCAGGAAAACAGCCGGCTTGACCTCTTCTGCCGCTTCACAAGGCGTCCTCCGTCGGTGGCACCTGGAAGCGTTGCGATGTCTCTTTTGCTATAGCCATTCTCTCTGAACACACATCATAGGTAGTCGTCGTTGAAAATGGCTTTAGCTGTGAGTATTAGCGTGTTGAGAACCACTTTCCTGTGTACAGAGTGGTGGTGGAAACTATCGGCTTTCAAGTATCGATCGCTGTGCGTTGGTTTCCTGTTCATTAAATGACCAAGCCTTCCGCTCAACTAAAATAGATCCATGAACGGTAGCTTGTCATTCTTCATCTAGATGTTAAATTTAATTTTTGGATGGACACCTTTCATGTGATCGACGAGCTGCTGCAGTGTATTTTCACTGTGAGGACGTATCGGGGAGGTGTCATCGATGTACCTTAGGAAGCAAGACAGACCCAACGCCGCCGAGTTCAGAACCTCCTTCCCAAAGTGCTCCATTAAGAAATTCGCGATTGTCGGAGACAGTGGTGAATCCATCGCTGTGCCGCTCGTCATTTCATAGTATTCGTCGCGATACTAAGAGTACGTTGTCGTTGGGACATGTCGGAAAAATTTGACGGTTCCAGGAGGAATCTATTGGGAAGAAAGTTCCGGCTTGTCTTGTACTGGAACCTTCATAAAAAAGTGACACCAAGTCGAGACTAATAATTACGTCATTTCAGCCTGTTTCCATTTTCAAGAAACGTCTGCTAGTTTATAACATGATGTTCACAATGCCCCAGTTTTGGTGCTACCAATCCTGCAAGATGTTTTGCAGTCTGTAGGTGACCGAGCTGATTGCACAAACAATGGGCTTAAAAGCGACATTTTCTTTGTGTACCTCCGGCATCCCATGACGTCTGGGAGGGCTGGCGGCAAGAGACTCTGCAAAAGCGGCAGTATTTGTATAGTTCAGACAATACGTACAGTTGCAGAACATTGTACCCAGCGTAAGCGACGTAATAAACAAAGGGAGCTTGACAAGACGGCCAAAACTGAGCATTGCCTGGTAAACGGACACAGAACAGTTTCAAAACACGAGTATCTTGGCTCGTGGGTCAACATACTGTGATTCCGCAGTCAGCGGTATTATTCCTGACGACGATAGCTGAAATGACCAGCGAAAGCTCGAGTTTTGTTCGAATTGCCGTGGCTTGAAAGCCGAGTATATTTTAATCACACTGTCCAGAATGTCTGCAAAAATACATCAGCAGCGAAAAAGTGAAATGTATGTGTCAGGTTGACAGTCTTTATTTTGTGTGCGTGGATATAAGACTATATATTTACATCCGTCAAAATTGATGCCTAAAACCTAACAGTGTGCTCCCAAACGAACTTTCCGGATGCTATTTCCAGGCCTAAAGTGTCAAAACACACTTGTGGCTAAAAGACAACGTCCTAAGTAGACTGCTCAAATTTAAAACTGTACTTGGTGTAAGGCACAACGGACCTTCGAATTAAGTATTTCCACATCCAAATTATTCTGTGATGCCTATTGCCGCAACGTTAATTCTTCGTTTAAAATGTCTGTAAAATACGTCAGCAACACAAGAAATCGACTGTTTATGTCAGGTGCCACAATCATATTTCCACACTAACACACATCTGCCGGAATTGATGTCTGAAAAATGACTATGGACTCTCAAATTAAGTGATCCAACGAAATTTCCAAATGTAAACTGTTACAAAACAGGTCGATAAAACATAACATCCAAAGCAGGTAGATGACATTCCATTTTAGATCTAAATGAGGGCCTGTACCAAGACGAATCAGATGAAGCATATTACTGATAAAATAAGATACTGAATACAGTATAGGGAGAAAAAATTAAAAACACGTACAACATACATGTCGAAACTTCCTGGCAGATTAAAACTGTGTGCCCGACCGAGACTCGAACTCGGGACCTTTGCCTTTCGCGGGCAAGTGCTCTACCATCTGACAAGGGAACCTCCCCATCGCACTCCCCTCAGATTTAGTTATAAGATGGCACAGGGATAGGCCTCGTAAAACTGAACACAGATCAATCGAGAAAACAGGAAGAAGTTGTGTGGAACAATGAAAAAAATAAGCAAAATATACAAACTGAGTAGTCCATGAGCAAGGTAAGCAACATCAAGGGGAATGTGAGCTTACGAGCGCCGTGGTCCAGTGGTTAGCGTAAGCAGCTGCGAAACGAGAGGTCCTTGGTTCAAGTCCCTTCTCGAGTAAAAAGTTTAATTTTTTATTTTCAGACAATTATCAAAGTTCAGGCACTCACACATAATCAACTTCGCTCTCCAAAATTCCAGGACATGTTCAGATTTGCTCGGACATATGCAGGATTTGACGGTCTAAACACGGAAACATTTGAAAACGTAAAAAACACATGTTTTGACAGAGCACAGGGAAAACTGTGCGACTGAGAAACTGTTGTAGTCATTTGTTGCAGTTTATGTGACAAACGTTTTCATCACTTTTTGGGAGTGATTATCACATCCACAAGAAAACCTAAATCGGACAAGGTAGATGAATCTTTTTACCCATTCGCCAGGTGTGTAAGTTAGGTGGGTCGACAACATATTCCTGTCATGTGACTCACATGCCGTCACCAGTGTCGTATAGAATATATCAGACGTGTTTTCCTGTGGAGGAGTCGGTTGACCTATGGCCTTGCGATCAAATGTTTTCGGTTCCTATTGGAGAGGCACGTCCTTTAGTCTACTAATCGCACGGTTTTGCGGTGCGATCGCAAAACACAGACACTAAACTTATTACAGTGAACAGAGACGTCAATGAATGAACGGACAGATCGTAACATTGCGAAAATAAAGAAAGTAAAATTTTCACTCGAGGGTAGACTCGAACCAAGGACCTTCCGTTCCGCAGCTGTTCACTCTAACCATTGAGCTCATATTGTCCTTGATGTTGCTTCTGTTGCACAGGGACTACTCAGTTTGTATATTTTGCTTATTTTTTCATAGTTCCACACAACTTCTTCCTGTTTTCTCGATTGATCTGTGTTTAGTTTTTCAAGACCTATCCAGTATCTTCAGGCTAAGCCATGTCTCCTCTATATCCTTTCTTTCAGGAGTGCTAGTTCTGCAAGGTTCGCAGGAGAGCTTCTGTAAAGTTTGGAAGGTAGGAGACGAGATACTGGCAGAAGTAAAGCTGTGAGTACCGGGCGTGAGTCGAGCTTCGGTAGCTCAGTTCAGTCTCGCCGCGTCAGCCGTGCTGTGCGGTCGTGTGCTGAGTTTCGTGCGCCGCGGTCTGCTGTGCTTCGGCGTGGTAAGTCGCAGTGCGTCTTGTATCGTTGCAGAACTTCTACGCATATTGAAATTTGAAATATGAATCCGTGATGGCCCACTTGAACAGACAAGATACTTTGAAATTCTCGTTTGATCGTAATTACGCCCGACCTAAACTACACGAAATCGAAGATTGGTTGGAATACGAAGTGAAAGTTGATTCAGAGGATGTCATTGGAATGCATCTTTCGATAGTGAGCAGCGTTGTATTTGTGAAATTGAGGAATGCTAACTTATGTGACAAAATAGTTGAGTCTTGCGGAGGAAGTATGAAATTTAAGCATTGTGATGGAAACGTAGGCGAAGTCACCGTAACACATGCAGGGTTTGGAATACGAACTATCAGGATATTCGAACTACCATTCGAAGTACCGGCGGAACAAATAAACGCAGTGATAGCGCCGTACGGTAAAGTTCTCAGCAATGTTGCCGAACGGTGGTCCAACGCGCGCAAATTCCAAGTTCTCAACGGAGTGAGGCAATTAAAGGTCGATTTGCACAAACATGTACCGTCATACGTCAGCGTCTGTGGATACCGAGGTATCGTTATATACGACGGCCAGCCGAGGACGTGCGCGGCGTGCAACTCTCCCGGCCACGTCCGCGCGGAGTGTTTACAGCGGCGAGTGGCGCAGCTGCCGGCTGGCGAGGCGCCGCGACCGCCGGCTATGACTGCGCTGCCAGCGACTTACGCTACGGCTGCCCGCGGCCAAGTCTTGACCCCAAGCCCTGATGTGAATTCGGAGAACCATCCCACCCGAATAGAAGCCCAGATTGCCACCACTGACACAACAGAAGCTAGACCACCCGAACCTAAGGAAATCGTGACAGCTGTAACGGTTTCAACACAACAGCCACCGAAAGATATTGGGAGCCACAGCAAATTATCCGATTCCTCCGCTGTTGAGAATGACATGCAAGAACCATCCCGGAATGAGCAACCTCATAGTGAACCGATTTCTCTATTGACACCATCATCCACCAAGAGCACGGTCGACAATTTAGCTCGAAACACCACCCGCTTAGAAGATTTGAAGAATGCTGAGGAAGACAACATCAGACAGCAGCCGGTGAAACCTAAACGGCAAACACGAAAACAGAGCCCTGAAGAGATTCAAGAACTGGAGAAAAAACTCTCCCGTACCAAAAAAATTCTTAAAACAGATCGCAGCGGAAAGCAAGGCGTGGTAGACATCGGAAAACCAGACATCCCCAACCCGAATGAGGACGTACAGATGAACCTCGCCCCTCCAATTGAAGAACCAATGGACACTGTTGACCGCTTCGGAACTGATACGGGGACAGCATGGTCTGACGACACTGAATGCGCTTAGTTGGACTACCGAATGACGCAGGCGTATAAAATCGCCACGCTCAATGTAAACAGAATAGTTTCGGACGTAAAGTTACAATCTGTGAAGGACTACTTATATGCCGCCGACATTGACATAGCTATGTTACAAGAGGTAGTTACAACCAAAATAGCGGATGTGTACGGATATGAGGCGATCTTAAACATAGGCAATGAATGTGGAACAGGAATACTGTTCAAACACGGCATACCATGTACGGCAAAAGCAATACTTGAATCTGGACGAGGCATAACTGCACAAATATATGATCTGCTTCTTGTTAATATATATGCTCCCTCTGGATCCAGCGGAAAACGAGCCAGGGGCAACCTGTTCCGGGACGAAATTGTCCCATTAATAACGGATCCTCGAATGCACATAATTTTGGGTGGAGATTTTAACTGCGTATTGCGTCCAGAAGATCAAATCCCGAACTTCAACTTTTGTGAGGAGCTGTTGCTGTTAATTAACGGGCTCGATATGATAGATGCTTGGTGCCACCTTCGCCCGCACACCCGAGGATACACGTACGTATCCAGTACTTCGGCAAGCAGACTAGACAGGCTGTATGTAACGAAAGGTTTTATCCATAATGTAACTGACTGTGAAATTTGGCCTCTTAACTTCTCGGATCACTGCGCATTTCATATAACCGCGAAGCATACTAAACAAAAAACATTCCTGGGAAGGGGCGTATGGCAGCTAAACGTGTCACTTTTGGAGGACGCAGTACTGAAACAGGAGGTCCATGCTACATGGCAGCGTTGTCTTCGGATGCAATCCAGATATCCTACACGCATCATGTGGTGGCTACAGTCTGCGAAACCGCAGATAAAAAAATGCATCGCACGATATGGTCGCATGAAAGCGTACTGGCGAAAACGCACCTTGGAGTATCACTTTCTTTGCCTCCGCGAACTATATGATGACCCCATGGGATTAGTAGCAAACAGCTCTAGAATAAAACGCACCAAAGCAAGAATAACGGCGTTGGTACGACAATCACTAGAGGGGAAAAAAGTTCGATCGCGTCCTCCGATTGAACTGACGCAGGAGAATACGTCCGTATATCACGTGATACGGGAAGCCAAGAGAGGTAAACAAAAGTTAGTCCACATTCTCAGTGATGAACAGGGGAACGAATACGATCAACAAGTCACAGTTAAAAACTACGTGGTGCAACATTATACAGATTTTTACTCCGCATCGGCGACTGACGCGACGGCAAGTGAGCCGCTTTTATCCAACATTCAATCCACGGTCCATCCGACTGACAACGCCGACCTTGTAGCCCACATAACTGAGGAAGAAGTATGTGCCATAATCAAAGACTCGCCTACAAAGAAATCTGCTGGTTTAGATGGCCTACCCATAGAATTTTATGCTTGTTTTTGGCACATCATAGGACCGGAATTCACCAAAATATGCAATGAATTATTGGGAGACGTGCAGATGCCATCTCAGTTTGCCGAAGGAATGATTGTACTGATCCCCAAAAAACCACGTAGCGCTACGCTGAAGGATTTTCGACCACTAACACTCCTCAATTCCGACTATAAAATCTTCACCCGACTCATAAACTGTAGACTGAAGACGGTACTGCCGAAAGTACTTGGCCCTTATCAAATGAGTGCTGTCCCAGGGAGATCAATGTCGAATGCATTATGTGAATATAGAGACATAATATATTTGTCGTGGCTATGCAAATGCAATGTTGGTCTCATGTTTTTAGACTTCGATAAGGCTTTTGACCGCATCAACCACCACTTTCTACTAACTGTAATGCAACGGATGGGATTCAGTGCTCATTTTATTCAGATCATACGCAAATGTATAGTCGGCACTTCCTCTCGAATCAAAATTAATGGTCAGCTAAGTTCACCAGTCCCGATCAAGCAATCAGTGAGACAAGGCTGCCCCCTTTCTATGGCACTATACGCAATCGCCGTAGAACCGTTACTGTTAAACCTGCATCACAGGTTACAAGGTCTACAGGTGTTGGGTACAAAAACCGTGTGTCACGCTTATGCTGATGACGTCAGTGTAGTAGTTAACACGCACTCAGAAATGGAAGTCGTTCAACAAATAATCCACGCTTACGCCACTTCTTCCGGAGCCAAACTCAATGAACAAAAATCGAAAATTTTACCTGTCGGACCCCATATGGAGACCATTCCAAGAACATGGCTACAAAGAACAGAGAAGACGAACCACTTAGGTATGATTCTAATGGCCAACCCAAGAGAGATGACAGTAGCCAACTGGGACCATAAACTGCATATATTCAGGGCTACTCTCCGTGAACACAAAACTAGAACGCTCAATCGGATACAGAGAGCTCTATTGATTAACAGCTATGCGCTAAGCAAAATATATTACATCGCAGCAGTGTTACCAGTACCCAAGGATACAGCGCAAAAGCTTTTAGCTGCAGCGTATTGGTTCATATGGAGCGGAAACATCTTTAAAGTCGCTATGCCAACCATAGTGTTAACCCGCGCCGCTGGTGGTTTGGGCGTCAAAGACATCAAGAACCAATGCACTGCCGTATATATGGACCGAATCCGCAAAATACTGCAGTCACCCCATCCGACAATTACGAAAACGTTATTCAACAGGTTAGCCCCAACGAGCAAAAGGCCCCAGTCGATGTTGGTCGCATCAGCGCTCAACTCGATCACGTCCGGACTTATTACCTGGAAATGAGCTATATTCAAGACACTTCACAGCTGCTTAACACCAGAAGGACCTATTACCACCTCACGAGACACCATAGGCAAAACCCAATTGAAGCGAAATATCCAGCGGTCAACTGGAGTAACGTCTGGAAAAACATTAACAATCCCATCCTCCACTCCAAAGTAGTGTCCACGTGGTATGACATTGTGAACGAGAAGGTCCCCACAGGTGAAAAGTTGCACAATATCAAAATGAAGCAGAGTCCGTACTGCGATCATTGCCATACTGTAGATACCTTGGCACACATTCTCATCTGCCGCGACCAATACCACATATGGAACTGGACTAGAAAAAAACTCGCAATAATTACTAGAACCACAGACTCTGCTATAACACTTAAAGATGTACTTCAACCAGACTGGCATTTCTTTCCTGCAACAAAGCACAATAGCTATGTTTGGATTATCGGCCAGTTTGCATATTTTGCAGTTACGAATACACATGCGAGTATAGACGAGTACATACAGTATATAATGGAAGAGCACCACAACCTTAAAACGAGTCGGAAATACAAAGCTTTGTTTCAAAATTTCTTACTTCACACTTTGCCATAATGAAGCGGTAATTTTTTTTTTTTTTTTTTTTTTTTTTTTTTTTTTTTTTTGGGTTGGTGCACAACACTACAGCGAGGTGATACTACTTGTGCTTCATTATAATTAAGTTGGCATTTATTTATTTATTTTTATAGTACAGCAGGTGAAAGTGCACGGGTATTGGACAGATTGTCACGGCAAGAAGATGTATTCAGTTCCTTTATATATTATTTAAAGAAAATAATGAAAAAATAAATAAAAAAGTAGGTTAAGTTAGGGTGAAAGTGGCGGTGGCAACAGTTTTTTTTTTTTTTTTTTTTTTTTTTTTTTTTTTTTTTTTTTTGGTTAGATAGGAGTTTGGGGGTGATATGGATGATAGGGGCCAACGCCTGAAGTGGAAGAGGTCCAGGACAATAAAAATAAAAGCGCTCTGGAAACGCGCTACCCCGAGAAAAAAAAAAATAAAAAAATAAAAAAAAAATAAAAAAAAGAAATACGCGTGAGTCGTGCTTCGGTAGCTCAAATGGTAGAGCGCTTGCCCGCGAAAGGCAAAAAAAAAAAAAAAAAAAAAAAAAAAAAAAAAAAAAAAAAAAAAAGTTGGTAGAGCTCTTGCCGCCGAAAGGAAAAGGTCCCGTAAAAAAAAAAAGAAAAAAAAAAAAAGCGGTAAAATAAAAAAAAAAAAAAAGATGGTAGAGCACTTGCCCGCGAAAGGCAAAGGTCCCGAGTTCGAGTCTCGGTCGGGCACACAGTTTTAATCTGCCAGGAAGTTTCATATCAGCGCACACTCCGCTGCAGAGTGAAAATCTCATTCTGGAAACATACATGTCAACTGTGACAGTATTATTTTGACTTTTGAAGTATCCACGAGATAGGATCGCTTTACATTATGTTAATTGCTATCTAGATATACCGGTACTTGAGTTTATGTGCATAAATAAATCGAGGAAGGCATCAACAGGTAACAAGTGTAACTATCGTGACAAGGCTCTCTAAAACGCTTACAGATTGTGTTTCCATAATAAATTACCTAAATAACACCAAGATCGAAGCGCAGTGTTCCATAAAACGCGATGTAAAAACACACAACATATCCATAACCAAATAAACTGGCCAAGCACCATTTCGGGTGGGGGGGGGGGGGGGGGAGGCTTTTTCATGGTACCTTTATTTCATTGTACCGGTGTAACTACACCTTTTCGTAAAACGCAAATACAAATTCGTAATGCTCCGAATACGAGCTTTTAAATTGAAAAAGCTTCTCCACACAAAGTAAGAAATCTCTTTGCATCTCTGGTCAAGAGCAAAAATTGCAAGCTAACTACTTTTTTTTTTAAATCAGGACTTTAGTAAAATTTGCAAGGTACTGTTCATCAGAACACAGGTGTAAGTTGTGATCTAAGCAACAGTAGATTAATTCTTTCTTAACATCACAAGACAAAAAATTGCTAAAGAAACGCCTCACAAACATTTTCATTTGACAAATGCTTTCACTAATATGGGGTCTATGTTGGACCAAGTGATCAGCTGAGGATCGACACATGATACTAACCAGAACAATAATCGCTTTATCTGACTTCATACACGTGAATCTGGTGTATGACACAAAAACTACGCCACTATCAGCATCTATCCTCTATTATTCCAAAAAGAAAAATTGTTTCGAAATAATAGGGTGTTAAGAAACATACATCGGAGCCCCACGCAGCCGCAGCAGCAGCAGCAGCAGCGAACACATACCGCCCTAGTGGTCAGGGCGGCACACCACGATGCGTTCGGTGACTGAAGTCATAGAGAGGCCGCAGTGTGTTATTAATGGAACGCGCCCGAAAAATATAAGTACGCGGTCTCTCGTTCGGTTAATTCGGAATGCAGGTACTTCCCTATGAGCCTCTGAAACCCCAGTGGATTTCAATGTGCAGGTGGACCAGTTTTCTGGTCTGCCAAACCAATTTGACTCCGTGCTACGACTATGCGTGGTGGAATGTCAAATGTTTAGACGGCTGACTCCAGACAAGTAAGTAAAACCACACATCACACGTGTGCATGATGCTAGAAGCAGTACCTCTAACGGTTCAGAGAGTGACTGGCACAGGCTCTAAGTGACACACTAGCAAAGGACACAGTCTCACTGGTTAGGTAGAGACCTGCAGTTCTTTACTAGCGAAGCGCCAGTACAAGAGTGATTTTCTCTTTCCGTCCGCTTTCCTCCTCAGCTCAGTAGCAAAGGCCCATTTACATCTTAGACTTCCCTCACTTTAGCACAAAATCACGAGCTGTAGCGCGGCATTCGGAGCTCGGAGAGGGCCCCTTGCTCTGCATACACCGATTTGACCAATCAGAGACTTTAAAGTTAACTGGGAGAAAGGGTAAAAAGATTCAGCTTTTCGGCCTGTTTCCCACACGGTTACGCCATGTCTTTTGCTAACATGAGCAGAATGGAACCACACCCCTCCGTAAAAAACTTGTTATCTCCCCTGTTGCGTCCATTTCGAAGATATCAAATAACGGCCATAAACTCACTAAAAGTGCTAAGAGTGCCCTGCCGTCTCTCAAAATTCATTATTGGTACCAAAATAAACACAGAGGTAAAATAAGTATATACACTCCTGGAAATTGAAATAAGAACACCGTGAATTCATTGTCCCAGGAAGGGGAAACTTTATTGACACATTCCTGGGGTCAGATACATCACATGATCACACTGACAGAACCACAGGCACATAGACACAGGCAACAGAACATGCACAATGTCGGCACTAGTACAGTGTATATCCACCTTCCGCAGCAATGCAGGCTGCTATTCTCCCATGGATACGATCGTAGAGATGCTGGATGTAGTCCTGTGGAACGGCTTGCCATACCATTTCCACCTGGCGCCTCAGTTGGACCAGCGTTCGTGCTGGACGTGCAGACCGCGTGAGACGACGCTTCATCCAGTCCCAAACATGCTCAATGGGGGACAGATCCGGAGATCTTGCTGGCCAGGGTAGTTGATTTACACCTTCTAGAGCACGTTGGGTGGCACGGGATACATGCGGACGTGCATTGTCCTGTTGGAACAGCAAGTTCCCTTGCCGGTCTAGGAATGGTAGAACGATGGGTTCGATGACGGTTTGGATGTACCGTGCACTATTCAGTGTCCCCTCGACGATCACCAGTGGTGTACGGCCAGTGTAGGAGATCGCTCCCCACACCATGATGCCGGGTGTTGGCCCTGTGTGCCTCGGTCGTATGCAGTCCTGATTGTGGCGCTCACCTGCACGGCGCCAAACACGCATACGACCATCATTGGCACCAAGGCAGAAGCGACTCTCATCGCTGAAGACGACACGTCTCCATTCGTCCCTCCATTCACGCCTGTCGCGACACCACTGGAGGCGGGCTGCACAATGTTGGGGCGTGAGCGGAAGACGGCCTAACGGTGTGCGGGACCGTAGCCCAGCTTCATGGAGACGGTTGCGAATGGTCCTCGCCGATACCCCAGGAGCAACAGTGTCCCTAATTTGCTGGGAAGTGGCGGTGCGGTCCCCTACGGCACTGCGTAGGATCCTACGGTCTTGGCGTGCATCCGTGCGTCGCTGCGGTCCGGTCCCAGGTCGACGGGCACGTGCACCTTCCGCCGACCACTGGCGACAACATCGATGTACTGTGGAGACCTCACGCCCCACGTGTTGAGCAATTCGGCGGTACGTCCACCCGGCCTCCCGCATGCCCACTATACGCCCTCGCTCAAAGTCCGTCAACTGCACATACGGTTCACGTCCACGCTGTCGCGGCATGCTACCAGTGTTAAAGACTGCGATGGAGCTCCGTATGCCACGGCAAACTGGCTGACACTGACGGCGGCGGTGCACAAATGCTGCGCAGCTAGCGCCATTCGACGGCCAACACCGCAGTTCCTGGTGTGTCCGCTGTGCCGTGCGTGTGATCATTGCTTGTACAGCCCTTTCGCAGTGTCCGGAGCAAGTATGGTGGGTCTGACACACCGGTGTCAATGTGTTCTTTTTTCAATTTCCAAGAGTGTATTCTGAGTAGGCAAAAAAAAAAAAAAAAAAAGAAACAGGAACCGATTTCTTATCTATGAGCATGAATGAAAATTCTATCTTGTTCGCGTTTGCTTTTGTTGACAAGATAGCATTAATCACATTCGTCTAGGACCGGACAGTAATTCAGGATGCCTACCGGTTTGTATCCTTGGCTGAATGTCGTAGCATTTTAACCGATATGTTTTTAGTGCCATTAAAGGCTTGATCAGGTTCGGTTGGTACATATCATGTAAGACTAAAATTGGCATGTCAACCAGCTGCCTAGGAAGATTTTTTTTTCCACTAACGTATTTTAGATGTAGAAATATTGCAAGTTACACCCTTACAGAATTTTTATGCTGTGAGTGTTCATGTGAATTAATAGAAAAAATATTTGCCATAAATATATTTTTGTTTTGTTTCACACATAATTAAGGTCGTTTAGATACTTCTGAACATTGTGTCTATGTACTCCTAGACCTATTTCATTTTAATGGCGGTAAATTACTGCGCTGTAATTGGCTGTTACATGGTAATTGCACTCTGATTGGAGGAAAGGGGGCTTGCCTTACTGCCATCTTGATTTGTGATTTCATAAACAGGGGCGAGGCGGCTTGATAGATAACGGACGGAGTGGCTGGTGATATCATGCTTTTGCCTCTGGAATGTAGCCAACGTGAAAGTCAAAGGTCAAAGTGGGCCAAAGAGTTAGCAACTATACTACTGGCAGGGTAGCTGAGGCAACCTGCATTTATCAGAATTGGAGGAAAAGAAATGATCTGTTTGGCAGGTTGGATAGTTTCGTGTGAGGATTTCTGCGAAAGGATAAGTGAGTTTGTTAAAACTTTCTTAGCACAGGATATAGATTCTTTCGGAGTGAAGAGACGGAATTTTCCTATCTCATTTATGGTATTGGATGTACAGGGTGGGGCAAATAAAAGTGGCCCAGAGACAGAGTTCCAGGGGACAAAGAAACGTAAAGGAAATATAGTACTAACATGTCTACAGTGGATGTTTAAAGTGACCCATAATCTCCTGGCATTTTTGGGCTCTGGTCAGCATGCTATTAAAGGCGGATCGGAGCGTGGAATGTCAGATCACTTAATCGGGCAGACAGGTTAGAAAATTTAAAAAGGGTAATGGATAGGTTAAAATTACATATAACGGGAATTAGCGAAGTTCGGTGGCAGGACGAACAAGACTTCTGGTCAAGTGAATGCAGGGTTCAAAATACAAAATCAAATAGGGGTAATGCAGGAGTAGGTTTAATAATGAATAATAAAAAAATAGGAGTGCGGGTAAGCTACTACAAACAGCATAGTGCACGCATTTTTGTGGCCAAGATAGACACAAAGCCCACGCCTACGACAGTAGTACAAGTCTATATGCCAACTAGCTCTGCAGATGACGAAGCAATTGAAGAAATGTATGATGAGATAAAAGAAATGATTCAGATTGTGAAGGGAGCTGAAAATTTAATAGTCGTGGGTGACTGGAATTCGATTGTAGGAAAAGGAAGAGAAGGAAACATAGTAGGTGAATATGGATTGGGGGGTAAGAAAAGAAAGAGGAGGCCGCCTGGTAGAATTTTGCACAGAGCATAACTTAATCATAGCTAACACTTGGTTCAAGAATCATAAAAGAAGGTTGTAAACATGGAAGAAGCCTGGAGATACTGACAGGTTTCAGATATGTTACGTATTGGTAAGACAGAAATTTAGGAACCAGGTTTTAAATTGTAAGACATTTCCAGAGGCAGATGTGGACTCTGACCACAATCTATTGGTTATGAACAGAAGAAACTGCAGAAAGGTGGGAATTTAAGGAGATGGGACCTGGATAAACTGAAAGAACCAGAGGTTGTACAGAGTTTCAGAGAGAGCATAAGGGAACAATTTACAAGAATGGGGGAAAGAAATACAGTAGAAGAAGAATGGGTAGCTTTGAGGGATGAAGTATTGAAGGCAGCAGAGGATCAAGTAGGTAAAAAGACGAGGGCTAGTAGAAATCCTTGGGTAACAGAAGAAATATTAAATTTAACTGAGGAAAGGAGAAAATATAAAAATGCAGTAAATGAAGCAGGCAAAAAGGAATACAAACGTCTCAAAAATGAGATCGACAGGAAGTGCAAAATGACTAAGAAGGCATGGTTAGAGGACAAATGGAAGGATGTAGAGGCTTATCTCACTAGGGGTAAGATAGATACTGCCTACAGGAAAATTAAAGAGACCTTTGGGGAAAAGAGAACCACTTGTATGCATATCAAGAGCTCAGATGGAAACCCAGTTCTAAGCAAAGAAGGGAAAGCAGAAAGGTGGAAGGAGTATATAGAGTGTCTATACAAGGGCGATGTACTTGAGGGCAATGTTATAGAAAGGGAAGAGGATGTAGATAAAGATGAAATGGGAGATATGATACAGCGTGAATAGTTTGACAGAGCACTGAAAGACCTAAGTCGAAACAAGGCCCCGGGAGTAGACAACATTCCATTAGTCATGACAAACTTTTACCATCTGGTGAGTAAGATGTATGAGACAGGCGAAATACCCTCAGACTTCAAGAAGAATATAATAATTCCAATCCCAAAGAAAGCAGGCGTTGACAGATGTGAAAATTACCGAACTATCAGTTTAATAAGTCACAGCTGCAAAATTCTAATGCGAATTCTTTACAGACGAATGGAAAAACTGTTAGAGGCCGACCTTTGGGGAAGATCAGTTTCGATTCCGTAGAAATATGGGAACACGTGAGGCAATACTGACCCTACGACTTATCTTAGAAGCTAGATTAAGAAAAGGCAAACCTAAGTTTCTAGCATTTGTAGACTTAGAGAAAGCTTTTGACAATGTTGACTGGAATACTCTTTCAAATTCTGAAGGTGGCAGGGGTAAAATACAGGGAGCGAAAGGCTATTTACAATGTGTATAGAAACCAGATGGCAATTATAAGAGCCGAGGGGCATCAAAGGGAAGCAGTGGTTGGGAAGCGAGTGAGGCAGGGTTGTAACCTCTCCCCGATGTTATTCAATCTGTATATTGAGCAAGCAGTATAAGAAACAAAGGAAAAATTCGGAGTAGGTATTAAAAGCCATGGAGAAGAAATAAAAACTTTGACAGAATTACAATGTCATCGGCGAACCTCAGAGACAGCAAATGACTTGGAAGAGCAGTTGAACGGAATGGACTGTGTCTTGAGAGGAGGATATAAGATGAACATCAACAGAGGCAAAACGAGGATAATGGAATGTAGTCGAATTAAGTCGGGTGATGTTAAGGGAATTAGATTAGGAAATGAGACACTTAAAATAGTAAATAGGTTTTGCTATTTGGTGAGCAAAATAACTTATTATGGTCGAAGCAGAGAGGACATAAATGTAGACTGGCAGTGGCAACGAAAGCGTTTCTGAAGAAGAGAAATTTGTTAACATCGAGTATAGATTTAAATGTCAGGAAGTCGTTTCTGAGAGTATTTGTATGGAGTGTAGCCATGTATGGAAGTGAAACATGGACGATAACTAGTTCGGACAAGAAGAGAATAGAAGCTTTCGAAATGTGGTGCTACAGAAGAATGCTGAAGATTAGATGGGTAGATCACATAACTAATGAGGAGGTATTGAATAGAATTGGGGAGAAGAGGAGTTTGTGGCACAACTTGACAAAAAGAAGGGACTGGTTAGTAGGACATGTTCTGAGGCATCAAGGGATCGCAAATTTAGTATTGGAGGGCAGCGTGGAGGGTAAAAATCGTAGAGGGAGACCAAGAGATGAATACACTAAGCCGATTCAGAAGGATGTAGGCTGCAGTATGTACTGGGAGATGAAGAAGCTTGCACAGGATAGAGTAGCATGGAGAGCTGCAGTCTCAGGACTGACGACCACAACAACAACAACAACAACAACAACAGCAAAGTCTGTGAGGGGGAGAGCGTTGATATTGCTATGGGAAAGAAGATGAAGGATGGGAGGATTGTGGAGATACAGGTGTGGCGTGAGACCTGTATTCGGAAAGATGGGATATACAGTGAGATCGTGAGATTATATGGGGGGAGGGGGGGCATGGAATTGGTGGAGTTATTCTAGGTGCGTGAGGAAATGTGGGTACTGTACGAGATCCAGGGAGGATGGTGGCAGTGTAACTAAATTGGTGGCAGATGGATTTGGAAACGAAGCACTATGAAAGAACATGTGGGACAAGTATTGGGAACTGCTAGGAGACAGGATGTAGATGGTGGGGACCCCATATAATCGGAGTTATGCAGAGGATAAGTCGCTTACAGCATGGAAGTGGAAGAAATAGAGAACGTTGCGGTTGACTCGCTGGGTGTATTTTCCTGAGAGGGGCTACGGCGTTTGTGGAGGTTAACAAAGTTGGGACACCAGGCCAAAGTTCTCGAAGACGGTGAACACCATGGACCGTTGGAACTTACAGCAATGGCGAAGGTTCTCCAACGGTCTGAGAAGATGTGGGAACTTCATGAGCTGGTTTAGGTTTCAGATGGCTGAGGTTAACTGCAGTTACAGAGTGAGGTGGAGTGCATGACATACTAGATGGGTTCATACAACATGAAAGGCTGGAGATGCATGCAACATTTCAGTAGATGAGGATGTGATGCATGACAATCTTAAGTTGAAATGCATCTGGGTAGAATTTTAATTTCCATTACTGTAGTAGTCGATACCAGCTGACATACGTGCAATCTATGTATTTGCACAGCGAGTGTACTAATGGTTCAAATGGCTCTGAGCACTATGGGACTCAACTGCTGAGGTCATTAGTCCCCTAGAACTTAGAACTAGTTAAACCTAACTAACCTAAGGACATCACACACATCCACGCCCGAGGCAGGATTCGAACCTGCGACCGCAGCGGTCTCGCGGTTCCAGACTGCAGCGCCAGAACCGCGCGGCCACTTCGGCCGGCGAGTGTATTAATGTGTGAAAACTTAGCTTGCCACTTAGCGTGCAAATGGACAAAACATCTGAACTGTCTTCTCAAGCCCAGGGTGTCAGACAAACATTCTGAATAAACATGACCACAGCCCTGTAAAGTAGCTAATACCAGGCGCAGATCGTAACAAAAATCATTAGAAATGCTGCTGTCACATACCAAAAATCTATGAATTAATAAAAGTGGAAGTTTGGGGTCTATTCTAGAAAGACAACACAGCTATTCCCTTTTTTATTCTAGATATAATTTATGAACTGTTGCTTTCGGGGGTCAAGTAATAAACAATAATCACGTTCAATTACTTTTGACAATAACAAAATATTTAATTCTTGGACATATTGAAATGACGATTATTAAAATCGTTATCTCTACACATCGAATTTTTTTATCACAGGAAAGAATGATTATCAAAAATCCTCATCAGCTCATTTAAATCTACGATGTCATAGCTGTTCAATGCACTCAGTTGGTGGAGAATAAATTTACTTTTTGAACCAATGAAAAAGAAACTCATGTATGCAATGTGAGGATAGGTTAGTATCCTAGCTTTTGATATTCAATGGTCAAAGCGTATGAAAGTTGAAGTGAGCAAAATCTAGACTCAACATTTAGTGTGGCCTAATGTGTGAGGGTACTCCACCAAGCAGCATCTGCAACAGCATTGTCTCCGTGCTGGATCTGAAACGCTAATTCCCTACTCTGGCCTTGACTGAATTCGCTCAGTCGCAACGTCCTTCATTCCGTAGCATGGTAATCTTTCTTCCCTAGTCGAAATAATGGCTATTGCACACTCGCTATGGGTTGGAGCGACGCGCACAATTTCTTTGCCTGCAGGAATAATTAACTAACACTTTGCTGCCTGTCGCCATGATACGTAGAGCGTATCATCCTCACTTCACAGAAAGCAAAGCTCTCAATGCCCTTGCTTATTTCCACACACTTGTGCGGTCCACCGTGAGACAGAGAGAGAGAGAGAGAGAGAGAGAGAGAGAGGGAGATGTAGGTTTGAAAATGCTTTTATATGATGGGAATCTCCCCACCGTGTCGTGTCTTTGACGCCTAGTATCTCTTCAGCCAATCACGTCTCAACAGAGGTGAATACATTTTTATGTTTCTTGCTGAGACGCAGAATAGCCTGTTAATGACGTGCAGCCACTTGCCCTCGGTGCCAGCCTTATTTACGTTAAAAGCAATAATGTATTGTTCTGGCCTTATCCCTTCTGCGCTGACGCTCGCGGTTCTCTTGCTAAATGTTTATGATATCTTTAAACCACCTGCTCGGTTCGTCTCCAAAATGCTTTTCATTTTAACTTGTTTGTTCATGCCATTGGTAGAGACTGTTTTGTTAGTTTTCGGTACATGAGATTAACTGAGCTGCAATTTCCTTTTATTGATGGAATATAATTATTATTACTTTCTGAGGATCTCATACTGTATTGTCCTACCATTATGAATCTTTCAAAGGAACCATCCTGGCATTCAGGGAAATCATGGAAACCGTGAATGTGGATAGCCAGACGGCCCCCGCATGCGAGTCTAAGTGCTAACCAGTGCGCCACCTCATCCGATGTGACTAATGGAAACTTTTGTTTGCGCTACAGGCAAGTACACCACGTATGTTCCGAGTATAATAAAAAAGAATTCGTCATTATGTCATCTATTTCAGAATAAAGGAAATAATTAACAAAAGGCAGAACTAAGGATGCAAATAGCGCTTTATATTTCACTTGCACTGCCTTATGTAATGTCAGAGCAATATGTTCCAGAAATTGTGAACATTTTACTGAAGACGTTTCACAATAAATTTTACTATTCAGTGTTTATATATCATTCCCCTTATTGTAATAGTATAATTAATTTTATTAGAACGTTTTATTCGAAGAAATATGACAATATGACGATACTTGGAATGTATGTATTGCCAAAAATTTCTGCACAGATGGAAGTTATTTGTATTAGCCTTGGCATACCTCAACTGAAACCGTCTTTTCTCCATTTTAAAAAAATATAATTAGTTTCAGACGTCATTGATAACAAAAGCTTTCATGATCTACAATATGTTTTTGTAAAATTACATTAATTTGAATAATCAATACTATATTCTTGTAGCCCTGATAAATTCTACAAATGCATACCTTGAAACTTCGTGGTAGATTAAAACTGTGTGCCGGGCTGGGACTCGAATCCGCGATCTTTGCTAAGTCATGTCTCCGCAGGATCCTCTCTTCCAGGAATGATAGTCCCACAAGTTTTGCAAAAGGATTTCTGCGAACTTTTGGAAGGTAGGAGACGAGATTCTGGCTGCAGTAAAGCTGTGAGGATGGGTCGTTGGTCGTGCTAGGGTGGCCCAGCTGGTAAGTAATTGGCCGCAAATGGCAAATGTCCGAGCTTCGAGTGCCAGTCCGACACACACTTTTAATCTGCCAGGGAGTTCCACATCAGCGCAAACTTCGCTTCGCAGTGAAACTTCATTGTGGATTGCATACCTTTGTCCAAATTAATGAGCTGGTTATAAAGTAATTGTAATGAAAAAGTTTCTGTTTCGTGAAAATTGTCGCAGGAAGGGCAAGATTGTAAACATAGGCAATGCACTTAAATTCAGAGTGTCTATGATTAGCTTTTGACCAGTGACGATCCCAAGACGGTCTGTGATTAATTTTCTGTCTGGAAGATACTGTGCCACTCATCTGAAGACGTTTGTCATTTGTTTTCACTTGTACGTAGAGGCTCTGTCGCGAACAGCTGGTGTTGTGTTAAAGAATGACAGAAAAGGAGGAGAAATGTGTTTCAGTCATAATCAAAGTAATCCGACCTTAGACGAAGAGCAGGACGCAAGAGAGGAAGATGCGCAAAACATGTTTTATTTTTTATTGTTTCTTCCCAACAATTATTTAGTAGTGCAAGAATAATGAGTATTTACAGCTAAAATGCAATTATTTTTCACGGTGTTTAACTTCGTTTCTCACTGATCGGGATGGTATGTTACAAGGCAAATAAGATACTCGTTAAATTCAAGCCCCGTGTTTGCCCATGTAGTAGTTTCTAGTGTGTTGTCGACTTTCTTTTTGACAGTCGGTAGGTTGTAGTTCAGCATTAGCCTCCTATCAAGTGTTAGTCCGAAGTATCCCGTGTTTTAGTTGAATCAATTAGAAGGTTACACTGCTGTCCAAAATTAAAGTAGCAAACCGCTATTTCCCCCTCCTGTGTCAAAGTCACGGTATAGTCATACCAACCGTCAACAGATATGAGGTTTTCACTCTGCAGCGGGGTGTGCGCTGATATGAAACATCCTGGCAGATTAAAACTGTGTGCCGGGCCGAGACTCGAACTCGGGACCTTTGCCATTCACAGTCAAGTACTCTCTACCAATTGAGCTACCCAAGCACGACTCACGCCCCGTCCTCACGGCTTTTCTGCCAGTACCTCGTCTCCTACCTTCCAAACTTTACAGAAGCTCTCCTGCCAACCTTGCAGAACTAGCACTCCTGAAATAAGGGATATTGCGGAGACATGGATTAGCCACAGGCTGGGGAATGTTTCCAGAATGAGGTTTTCGCTCTGCAGTGGAGTGTGCGCTGATATGAAACTCCCTAGCAGATTAAAACTGTGTGCCGGACCGAGACTCGAACTCGGAACCTTTGCCTTTCTCGGGCAAGTGTTCTACCAACTGAGCAAGTGCTCCCGAAAGGCGAAGGTCCCGATTTCGAGTCTCGGTCCGGCACACAGTTTTAATCTGCCAGGAAGTTTCAGATGTCCGTATGATCGTGTTCTGCACGGAATATGGCATTACGGTCAACGGAAAACCATGCCTACGATGACGTGAGGCCATTTATCAGACAGAGCAGTGTTTCCCGGGTAGTCCCTCAACTGCAATCACAGTGTACACAGTAACAGACGGTGCAGTATGGCACAGAGAAAACTACCAGATGTCTGCGGTGGAGGGCCGTAGGAAGAGTGGAAGCAGGAAAGTCGCGAACCCATTAGGCCCGACGGCTTAACGTGAATCATTCTGTTCGTCGGTTGTGGCGACGGTTCATAGAGACCGAAACTATATCACGGAGACAAGGGCAGCGCCGACCACGTGTGATGTAAGAAATAGAGGATCGTTATTTGGGTGTAAAGGCACGACGGTGCCGCCTTAGTACTGCGTAGCTACTGGTATAGGACCCTCGTAGCATCCACTGGACGTGTTGTATAGACGCAAACGGTGTGGAGAGGGCTTCGTCAGAGTGGCCTTTACTGTCTGATACCTGCTGTGTGTGTAGCTCTGACGGGTCTTCACAGAGGGAACATCCACAGTGAAGTCGTCAACATGCCACCTGGACGGTCGAAAACGGCCAATGTTATATTTACTGGTCTGCAGAGTGATTTTCGACGGGTTCGCATCTGAAGGGAATGTGGAACACGATTTGGAGACCCGAACATAGTGGACAGAGAGGAGGATCGCTAATGGTGTTGTCAGGGTTAATGATGACAGCTCTAACACCTCTTAACGAAATTACATGGGTAATATAAAGGTTTAACTGCTCTCAGGTACGATGATGAGGTCTGGGGACCTCATGTGCTGTTTGTTTCGAGGTGCTGTTCTCCCAGATTTCGTACTGATGGACAATAATCCTTAACCACATAGAGCACGAGTGGCTGACGTTTTCTTGGAAACAGAAGATATTGCACTATTAGCGTGGCCTGTTCGCTCTCCCAATTTGAAGCCCACAGTGCATGTTTGGGATGCACTATTGAGATGTGTTGCATCACCTCAGCATCCACCTACCAATTCTCTAAGACATGCGAGAAGCTCTTTAGTAAGAATAGGCGTTATTACCTCAACATGACATTGATGAAGTTATTCACAGCATGTTCCGGCGTTATGAGGCCTCTACTGCTGCCAGAGTTGGTCATACCCCATGGTGAGCACATTAACCAGTTGTCAGAATGTGAACGCATGTCTCTTAAGTTGCAAAAAAAAAAAAAAAAAACGAAGAACATTTTCGTCTGTTCTGCATGTCGCAGCTGTTTACATTCTGTTTTCTTTACATTGTTTCTACTTTGCTATCACTTGCTTATATTCTTTTTGTGACAAAATAAACGCAACCTTGCAAAGTTTCCTTTCGCTGCTTTAATCTTGGACGCCGGTGTAGATACAATTACGGCTAAGGATTTTGCAGGGCTGCACCATCGTTACCAAAGCACTGTAATTGCGACGCAAATCCGAGAACGGTGTCAGAGCGGGTGGGGTGTTTTCCGTGGCGGCTTAGGTAACTGGCGGCGTGACACACACAGCGGCACGCGGTCACACGCCGCGGCCGGCGGCTGAGCTCCAGTTAAGCCCATTGTGCGGCGCGGGCGCGACTAAGAGGCTCGTGTAATGCCCGCTGGCTTCAGTGCCATCGACCGCCGCTCGGCGCTCAGCCGTGTCCACTGTCCACCCCAGTTGGCTGCGGCCAGCGCCGCACCGGCTGCCGCTGCACCTCTCGCCTCAGCACTCCACGAGCGCCAGCGTTCGCGCGGAACAGAAGCCCAGTACAGAGAAATGTACTCTGCTGGCCATTAAAATTGCTAAACCAAGAAGAAATGCAGCTGATAAACGGGTAATCATTGGACAAATATACTAGAACTGACATGTGATTACATTTTCACGCAATTTGGGTGCATAGATCCTGAGAAATCAGTACCCATAACAACCACCCCTGGCCGTAATAACGCCCTTGATACGCCTGGGCATTGAGCCAAACGGAGCTTGGATCGCGTGTACAGGTACAGCTGCCCATGCAGCTTCAACACGATACCACAGTTCATCAAGAGTAGTGACATTGACCAGACGTTTTCAATTGGTGAGAGATCTGGAGAATGTGCTGGCCAGGGCAGCAGTCGAACATTTTCTGTATTCAGAAAGGTCCGTACAGGACCTGCAACATGCGGTCGTGCATTATCCTGCTGAAATGTAGTGTTTCGCTGGGATCGAATGAAGGGTAGAGCCAGGGGTCGTAACACATCTGAAATGTAACGTCCACTGTTCAAAGTGCCGTTAATGCGAACAAGAAGTGACAGAGACGTGTAACCAATGGCACCCCATACCATCACGCCGCGTGATACGCCAGTATGGCGATTACGAATACATGCTTCCAATGTGAGTTCACAGCGATGTCGCGAAACACGGATGCGACCATGACGACTCTGTAAACAGAATCTGGATTCATCCGAAAAAATGACGTTTTGCCATTCGTGCACCCAGGATCGTCGTTGAGTACACCGTCGCAGGCGCTCCTCTCAGTGTTGCAGCGTCAAGGGTAACCGCAGCCATGGTCTCCGAACTGATTGACTATGCTGCTGCAAACGTCGTCGAACTGTTCGTGGCCGGCCGCGGTGGTCTAGCGGTTCTAGGAGCGCAGTCCGGAACCGCGCGACTGCTACGGTCGCAGGTTCGAATCCTGCCTCGGGCATGGATGTGTGTGATGTCCTTAGGTTAGTTAGGTTTAAGTAGTTCTAAGTTCTAGGGGACTGATGACCACAGAAGTTAAGTCCCATAGTGCTCCGAGCCATTTTGAACTGTTCGTGCAGATGGTAGCTGTCTTGCAAACGTTCTCATCTGTTGACTCAGGGATCGAGTCGTGGCTGCACGATCCGTTACAGCCATGCGGGTAAGATGCCTGTCATCTCGGCGGCTAGTGATACGAGACCGTTGGGATCCAGCGCGGCGTTCCGTATTAACCTTGTGAACCCACCGATTCCGTATTCTGCTAACAGTTATTGGATCTCGACCAACCCGAGCAGCAATGTCGCGATACGATAAACCGCGATCGCGATAGGCTACAATCCGACATTTATCAAAGTCGGAAACGTGATGGTACGCATTTCTCCTCCTTACACGAGGCATCACAACAACGTTTCACCAGGCAACGCCGGTCAAGTGCTGTTTGTGTATGAGAAATCGGTTGGAAACTTTCCTCATGTCAGCACGTTGTAGGTGTCGCCACCGGTGCCAGCCTTGTGTGAATACTCTGGAAAGCTAATCATTTTCATATCACAGCATCTTCTTCCAGTCGGTTAAATTTCGCGTCTGTGGCACGTCATCTTCGTGGTGTAGCAATTTTAATGGTCAGTAGTGTATTTTGATGTTAGAAGAGGTGATATACCTTGGTCGCACAATTAGTAAGGAAGCCGTGATGATTGACCCTTAGGTTCCTGTGAAGTAACTGCAGCTGTTGCTTGGCATCTCAGACTATTATAGAATGTTTGTGAAAGGATTTGCAGGCATTGCCCGACTATTAACGTTATTTCTGCAGAAATGTTAAAAGTTTTTGTGGTCCGAGTATTGTCAGCATGCTTTTGAGGAACTGAAAGAAGCTTTGGTGGCGAGTCCGGTCTCAGTGTTTCCACAGTACAGTAATGCATTCATTCTGTAATGAGATGTAGGCAATGATTTACTCAGTTGTGTGGTGAGTCAGGACGTTGAGGGTGTGGAACATCTGGTGGTCTGCACACCATGGCAGATGAACTCAGTGGAGAAGAATTACTTAACACGGATAATGAAACGTTGACTCATTTATGGAACCACCTACTTTGTTATCTCTATCCAAAGAACTTTCGAGTAATAATGGATCACGCAGTGTTGAAATGGTTGATGTGGTTCAAGGATCCAACTAGTAGGTTGACACGATGGACAGTACAGTTGAGTTAATGTAGTTTTGAGGTTATACATAAACGTGGAAAAAAACACAGGAATGCAGATTGCTTGAATAGGAAAACTGGTATTGTAAACAGAAGGTAGTGAGCTTCAGGAATGGCACATAGTACCGAAGATGGAGGATGAATGGAAACATTTTTGTTAACAGTGACAGTTTTTGTGTGCAAGATGATTTTCTGTGCAGAGAAGTTAAGTTGGGACCAGTAGTAGAAGTACCAGCAAATGTATGAATAGATAATGTATTAATGGACATTGCTGATTGTGTGTTAGCGGGTCATGCTGGGTGTTGATCTGCTAACACGAGAGCAGCAGAGGGGCAGTGGTGGAGGAACAGGAAGTCAGATCTGGAGAAATGTGTGTAGAATTACATACACTGTGCACAGAGGGTAGATCTTTGTGAGACGGAAGTACCGTTTTGGAGGTTACCTAACGCAATAGCATTGTTCCAGTTGCTCGGATTGATGTCTTAGGGCCTTTCAACAATACACCTGTAGGGAACAAATATATGGTCATGATTACAGATCTTTTTCGAGATACGCGACGCCAGAGCAACAAACAACAAGAGTGGCGCAAGCGCTAATAAGCATTTCAATACTGAAGTGCGGTGACAGATCAGGGAACCAACTTCATGACAGATTTCTTATCTTGTATCGGCCGTTGTGTGTGAAGAAACAGAACTACCCCTCTCGATCCTCAAGGTAATGGGAGAACGGAAACGGTTCATAGAACTATGGGAAAGACGCTAGGATACTACATGGATGCACACCATCCCAACTGGAACGTCCATTTAGAGAATGCGGTCTCGGCACGCACACGCACACGCACACGCACACCGGGCGCTCGCACGTACACACGCGCGCGCGGACCCTGATGGTCTGCCTCCTGTCTTGCGGTAGCGACTGAGCCGGCGCGGCCGCCTCACTTTCTAAGGCGTCTCTTTGTAGTTCCTTAATCTCATGGCATTCGGACTTCACGGTCAAATCAAGGTGTCCGCTACCCTAAGCCATCCTAACCAAGCGTTCCTCTGCCAGCCAAGTTTGCCTTGTTACTGCTGCTTGTTTCGGAGATCTTTCGATTCTTAATAGTCGATTGCTGTAAATTTTAAAATCTTGTTACCTTCTGTTCCAAACTCGCCAGTGCCCAAAGGACGTTCCAAATCTTTATCATAATCCAGGACCTCTAAATTTTAAAATATTGTCAAATGCTGAACTTGGATAATTTTGAATAGTGTTACGTTCCTGTTTTAGAAACTGCTAAATTGGTAGCTCCAGAAGAGCCCTCGTGTTACTTAGATGGTAATTTTCAACTTGTAAAATTTTTCCAAATACGAGCGCCTTCCTGGTTTGAAGTTTACTACCTAATGAGTGGTTTGGGTAATGCTCTTCCTGCAATTGTAGAAAAGTCAGATTTGCCTGGTTGAAATCTTACTGATGCCTAAAGGGCTCTAGAGCTGTATTTTTATGAATATTAAACTTGTTATTTTAAGGAGGCGTAACATGTACTGAAAAGGAAAAAAATTATTGTAAGTTTTATTCTTTTGGTTCGCCGTCCTGAAATCAGTCACAGTACTGATTTATAGCTTACTGACGTTTTTAAATATACCTCGTTACATAAAGGATTACCAACTATTGTGAAGCAACAAATGGCCTTCCGTAAACTCAGCCTGCACCTTCCTCCCACCCGTTAAGTTTGTCACATCATAGGGCATCCACTGACATTTCATTATCCATGACAACCTGTTTTCTGCTTCAACAGAGACACGTTGGAAGCGAGCACTGATTGAGCGAAGGTGTACATTTCAGTTACCTTTCCAGTATCGGAAAGGCAGGCACGGTCCAATGTTATGTAGTCGGTCTATATCGACTGAGGTGGGGGATGCTGAAAGTTTCTCGGGCTAAAGATGCAGTAGCTTTTACTAATTGCAGGTGACTAGAACAGACATGCGGAAATGGAGGAAGTGGGGCTGCAGAAGTGTTACAGAGGTGAAGTTGCGGTTTGCCCAGACAGGGTAGTGAGAAAGGATTGCATGAAAGAGATGATTAGACCTGAGTTGCACTTCCATCAGTTTGAAGTATATTGATTGGACTACCTTCGATGACGAAAACTTAATTGGCATTTACTACGAACAGAGGAGCTCCCGCTAACAAAAAGAATGGAACAGGACCGGAGAGGACATCAGGATATCATACGAAATAAAGGGACCTACTTTCCGAATACCTGCCACAATTTCTGGAGCGTCATTTGTATTGTCCAGAGGAACGTACCGAAGCCTTACCAGCCGCGAATATGACTGCTCTGCAACAGACATCAGGATCCAAATTAATCCAGTCGATAGACAAACCCTTTAAGCAGAAGGAGGCAGAATCTCTGTGGAGACGTTAATGCAGCATACAGGGAAAACAACAACCACAAAGATTGATAACTGACTGATTGAGGTGGAATACGTGACTAAACGGTGAAGTCAACAGTCCCGCGATTCAGAAATTACTTTCGTGACAGAGGGACCGCTAATAGTGGCCGGATCCAGTCAGAAGAAAGTTAAAACAAACACAGTCGAAGGCATAAAGCTTAGGCCAAATTTAAAAACTGGAAAAGTAGAGGGATAAGAAGAGCGCTCTTTGCATGGGGGAGTGGTCATGGGGCCCAGACCTAGAATACACGAAGAGATGCCCCAACCATAATCAACCTGCCTCTGCTCCAGGTACAAAGTAAAACCTTATAATTGAAAATGAAAACCACTTTCACGTAGGAAACTGAGGACCAGTATAACCATCCGTGCATGGTCTGCTAATATTAAAGACGAGGAATCTCGAAGGCTGTACTTAGTACAGAGGACCAAAAGTAGGTGACTACTATTGTATAGGATAAAATGAGCCTGGCTCCAAGGCCACATTGTGAGAGTGGCTAGTTACCAAAGAGGTAACAAGACTGACGTGTGGACGGTATAAGACAGTTGACTGCTTCTGAGACGAGTCGAACGAAGAGCACCAAACTGCAGTAAGCTCCTTGAGTGTGCGAAATTTATTACCGAGAGCAGAAGCGCACCAGATGTCGCTCCACTTTTGGATAAAGAGAAATTTGATGTCTATCTGCATATCTGCAAGTTGAATCATTAAACGGTGTGGCTGGTAAATATCTCCCTCTGTATCCAAACGGTCAGCCAGTTCGTTTCATGGGATGCCCACGGGACCTGGGACCCAGGGGAAGGTAATGGACTACGCACCACGGCCAAGGGCAGAGAGGTGGTCATTGGATAGACCAAAGGGTGAGGAGTGTAGCATCATTGTATAGTCTGCAAGCTACTCATTGAATAGCTACATATTAAAACACTTTGGAGGGGACCTGAGAAAAAAAAATGGAGGGACTTATTAATGGCTGGCAGTTCTGCTGTGAAAACACTACATAATCCCAGCAGTAAATGCTGTTCCATGCCAGTAGGAGACGTAAAAGCGTATCCTGGAATAGTTCTGTTCTAATCCATGGTCAAGGCACCATCCAGTACTGGATGTGGGAGGCAATGCATGTGGTACTTTCCAGTGAGTGGAGATGGGGATCCGGACAGAGGAAAGTGAGACGCATTCCAAGCAGCAGTCCCACCTGACGACGGGAACAGTACCAGAAGGACACAACATTCGCCATTGTCATACCGAAGTACTGCAGTGACATTTACTCTACTGAACATAGTCCTTGGTTATATGTGCAAGAAGCGGAACACGAGACAAAATTCGGACCCAGTCACTACTATAAATCCTGGTTGACTGTAGCGCAGAGCCTAATAAGCTGTGGAGGGTAAGTAGGTTAAATTAAGCTGGAAAGGAACTATTGGCGCTTAGGATAAGTAGAGACAAGAAATCTTAGTGGTAGGAGCAGTTTTGAGTGGCATAGTGGACTGACGCGAACTGGGCCAGAAGCCAGGGAACTTTTCGCCCTATTTTGCATAATAATAATCTAGTTTAAGGCGACCCAAGGGCTGAGTCTTTTTAAATGAGAAGGCAATGTAACACACCGACCATATTTGGTCATAAACGCGTGAAGTTAGAAGTGAATTGCAGCAGCGCCAGCTACAGGCAACTGCAGGTGTTACGCATTACAAAATGTAACAAAGCCTTCACAGTGTAGCGAAGCGAGTTGGCCCGGCAGGGTGTGCAAACAGTCGACACAGCAGCACCCAAGCAGATGATGCAGTAAGCCTTTACACACCAGTGGTCGCGGGAATGTCTAACGTGCCTGCCACAAGGCATAGTAAATCCCATAACAAGATCAACTTGAAAGTGTGTAAGTACGTAGCCGTTTATACTGAAGTCACGTTTGTCAGCATCGCAGCGCGTTCACTACAGGGCGGAGCCGCTTGGCTGTCATTTGACATGTTGTTTGCGGACCACAGTTCGACTCTGCATCAGGACTGTCCACCCTAGGACTGCAGCACGTGCAGTCACTGCCACAACAGACCAGCACCAGCCCGCGAAGCAGCTCGCTGGCCATAAACTCGCGGGCAGTGGGTCACTGCCATTACGTCACCGGCCTGGGTTGCCTGAGCCGCGCCATAGCGGACACTGTCACAGCTGGCGACCCTCCCCGTAGCTGGAGTCGCGACTGACGTGTCCAGCTGCGTCACGGGCTACTGTCCAGTCGACGCTGCGCTGTGGCCGCCCTGCAGGAGCCTGCAGATGCCGTAAGAAAGCAATTGGAGTTACAGGCTGTTCAATTGGTGCTGCGCGACGTCCCCACAACCTCTCCCCACCAGCTCACATACACTGGGATGACGAAAGTCGTGAGATGTCCACCTCCTTCGTGTCTACCTCCTTTCGCCCTGCGTAGTGCAGTAATCGACGTGGCAGACTCAACAAGTCGCTTTAAGTTCCCTGCAGAAACATAGCGCCACGCTGCCTCCATAACCACCAACAATTGCCGAAGTGTTGCCGGTACAGGATTTTGGCACGAGCTAGCCTCTTGATTATGTCCCGTAAGTGTTCGAAGGGATTCGCTCCGAGCTTCGACCAACTGTAAGTGCCCATCGTGTTCCGTAAGTCGCAATGCCAGAAGGCCTATACAAGTCTGTATAAATAAAAGAAGAGAAAAGAAAAAAAAACGCCCATACCATTATGGAGCCACCACCAGCTTGCACAGTGCCTTGTTGACAAAACTGAGTCCATGGCTTTGTGAGGTCTGCACCACAGTATAACCCTATTATCAACTGTTACCAGCTGAAATCGGGCCTAATGTGGCCTCTAGGGTCCAAATGATAATGGTCACGAGCACGGGAGACGCGGTGCTGGCGATGTTGTGCAGTTAGCATAGACACTCACATCCGTCGTTTGGTATCGTAGTCCACTAACTCCCGAGCGGTTGTAGGCGCTTACGCCCGGAACCGCGCGCGGCTGCTACGGTCGCAGGTTCGAATCCTGCATCTGGCATGGATGTGTGCGATGTCTTTAGGTTAGTTAGGTTTAAGTAGTTCTAAGTCTAGGGGACTGATCACCTCAGATGTTAAGTCCCATAGTGCTCAGAGCCATTTGACACATCCACTAACGCCGAAGTTCGCCGCACCGTCCTAACGGATGCGTTCGTCGTACGACCAACATTGATTTCTGCCGTTTTTTCACGCTGTGTTGCTTGTCTGTTAACACTGACAACTCTACATAAATACCGCTGCTCCCAGCCGTGAATTGAAGCCCGTCGCCCTCTGCAATGTCCGCGTAGAGATGTGATGCCTGAAATTTAGTATTCTCCCCACACTCTTGCCACTGTCGATCTAGGAATATTGAATTTTCTAACAACTTCCGAAACAATGTCCCATGTGTCTAACTCAAACTAGCATTCTGCGTTCAAAGTCTTAATTCCGATCATGAGACCAGAATCATTTGAGACACCTTTTCACATGGCTCACTTGAGTGCAAGTGACAGTCACCAATGCATTGCTCTTTATGGGATACTGCCGCCATCTATATACGTATACAGTTTGTCCATGACTGTTGTCACCTTATTGTACGGCATGTTGAGCTGCTAAGCGATGTTTGCTGTTCTTTGGGTAGCTACACAAAAAAAAGCTCATCTCTGGAGGCGATGAGTCGATCCGTTCGGAATACTGGAGCCTGCATTGAATGATGCTAAAAATAGGTTTATGTTCAGTCAGTAATGTGAGATGTTGGCTGAACACATAATCGGCGAACTTCTTGAGTGTGAACACAGTAACCGGAGCTTTCTTTTCTGTTTGGCTGTAGAAGTGGTGTGCCTCTGTCATCGTTTTGGGTACGAACACAGTAGGATGTCTCACACCACCTACTTCGTGAGCTAATACTGCATCTAATCCTTAATTAGAAGTATCTGCCGCTGCAATTAGAGGTTGAGGTCATAAGGCACTTCTGATAGAGGAGGATTCGCTTCAGACTTCGGATGTCTCTATCACAGTCGAGAGACCAATGCTGCTTAACGCTGAACTGCTGTTGGGATCTCTCAAAAGTTTCTTTACCGTAAAGACATGGTAAAGATAAGCTGCTTAGTCGCGAGTTCTACTTCAATTTGCAGCACTTTTAACACAAAAGAGATTGCCACGACTCACTCCGGCATCTTTTCAAAATAAATGTAATTTTTACGAAATTTGGAAAAATAGTGAAACTAAGCCTGAAACTGATCTTCGATTTTGCATGACAGGCATATTTTCGAAGTTACGAATAACAAAATATTGAGATTAACATATTTAAGTACTTTGTTAATATTAATTCTCCTGATGTATTTGCAATCTAGTCGTAGGTCTAAAACATTGTTGTCCTGTAATATTAGTCGAATGAACGATATATTTGGAAACATCATTTAACTGGATTTTCCTTTGTCCAGGCTTGATACAAATTTTGTAGTTAGCCAAAGCATTAGGGCTAAATAAAAGATTTTATCCCATCCTGATGTTTAGCTGTTATAGGTACTCAGTTAATAGTAGCAAAATGTGGGGTAATGGACTTATCTGATTTCAACATTCGAAGTAAGGATGTCTTACAGGCAACTGAAAATACAATGTCGAAACTTTTGTCTCTTATCTGCAGAACGAGCAAACAATCAGCAATGTTGTGTTGATGTTATAAACATGTCTTCTATGTAACAAAAACAGAAGTTACGTAACTTCAAGTTAGGTTGGAATCAAAGTGTCTGTTGCAGAGTGTTGTGATCGATTCTGATACCATCATCGATAATCTATTACTTAAATTATTTATTACTTAAATTATTAGTCTGCAATGTGACTGCCATTATTAGTATAACAAGCTTTTCCAAAAAGGAATTGTGGGGCCATCAGGCAATGTGAATCGAAAATTTACTTCGGTATTAGTTTTATGTTGAAACTGGAAAAACAAATAGACGTTTAAAGAGCTCCGTTTACATTTAATGTTGAAAGTGAATGCCTCTTCAGACAAACGTGTCGGCCATGACCACGTGGGACAAGGATGTAATACAGAGACCATCCAAATACAGTATCACGCATATTCGTCAACAGATTTCTACAGGAAGCATCTTTACATTCTCAGAAGGAAGGGGCTTAGGCAACTACTTGCTGAGCAAATGTGTGGCGAGAACTCATTGGCTATCCAGTAACTTGTGTGAAGTCCACACATGGTGACAATATGAAGACGACAAATCACATCAGTGGGGGCTTGCAGTGAGTCTGACTCTACAAAATAATTTTCACATAAAGCTCTTGACTGAGACAGATCCACACGCCTGAATAGACTTATAAAACTTACTTCTAAGGTCCACATGGATATCCTGCAGTGGCTACCCAAACAATGATTTTCTAATCATGAATCTTATATCAAAAGTGTGCTGTGTCTAATAGCATTGTTCATTTTGCTGCTACCAGAGATTCTTTTCCGAGGGCAGATGGCGCGGGATTTGATGGATGCAGGGGCTATCACGGAAGGTATGGAGACAGGCTCAGATGTACGTAGCCAAAGATACGGAGCAAATGGAACTAGCAACATCATCTGAAATAACATCATCTGAGGCTGGGGCTGGCGCCCTTACGTGAACGGAGGATAAATGTGTGCACCGCCTGATACCGGTATGGCGTGGCAGTGAAGGGGTCCGGAAAACCTTCCCCTTCCACCCACAGCCTGATTACTCAGAGATAAGCGTGGGTGGCGTGGTACTGTTGTTGGTAGGTGGTCTTTAGTTGTTTGACCACCATAGTATTAGATCAAGGTGTAGTTAGAAGTTATATTTACTGATCCTAGATAAGGTTTTGTTTGGCATGTTAAGTTTTGCATATTTATTTCTGGTTATGACCGATTGTCAGACATTGAAAATTATTATATTGTTCCCTGGTTCTCCGTTATAGGAGAAGGTTCAATTTGATCTGTAATTGAATTTAGAAACTGTGTTAATTTTTACTTTGGCCCTACCCAAAAAGCTCTTTCGGGGTACGCAATGATATGTTTTGTTTCATTGTGACTGGTTCACTATTCGGTTATTCCAATTTTGGTTGCTTAATAATATAATTGCTTAACTGAGCCCCACAGATACACATTCCGCAGCCGGAACTCCACCTAAATCCAATGCTACAAAAGAATGACTCGTAACATTATTATTGTACCATAATCACAGCTATTACATCTCCATCTACTACATCTACATCTACATACATACTCCGAAATCCACCTTACGGTGCGTGGCGGAGGGTACCTCGTACTACAACTAGCATCTTCTCTCCTTGTTCCACTCCCAAACAGAACGAGAGAAAAATGACTGCCTATATGCCTCTGTACGAGCCCTAATCTCTTATCTTTGTGGTCTCTCCGCGAAACTTAATTTGGCCATTACATGCTTGTCCCACTTCATATCGCTCTTCTATTCTTGCTTCAATTCTATCTGTTCCTTAGGTCGGCCGAGAAACCTGTGTCGTCAGCATTTACCAACTTAACCGAGCCTACGACAGAGGTCTACAACAAAGCTCTTTCGCTGAGATAGCAGACGACGGTTAATGCTGTAGTGGCGGAGGTATATTCCTAAAGAAAACCAACTACAGCTACCTTTCAAACCTCTCAGGGAACTGAAACTCGTCCTGATATTCTGTAGATTTCACGTCCTATATCAGTACCAATTCTTTCATTCTTGTACATGCCTGAAAGGCTTGCACCATTACGCGGTAGATAATTAGATGCACCTTGAGGATCGACCCTGAAGTCCCCCTCGCGGACGTGGCAGAGAAAAATAGCAGCCCGCCCGTTCGCCGCAGTGTAGTGGCTACACCGCGGTGCCCGGCGGAGGAGACGAGCTTAGCAGAGTTCCGCAGGAAATGGCGGATAACCGCTGGCGGCGGAGGCGGAGACGGCTGTATAACGGCCGTTTCGCGTGCCCATAGGTCTGTCTCTTTCCTCCTGCCGCTGGCCCACGGCCAGGCCCCGTCTGTTTGCTCGTCAGCTGGCAGCTGCAGCAGCCAACTGGTCGCACCACAGGAGTACAGTACTACTTCTGTAGGAAACAGCGAACTTAGGCCACTTCAAGCTGTCCGTCACGGCACCCTCACGTGGAGGTGTATTCGCACTCACGTCACGGCACTTCATTTGACTTGAAGTCACGTGATCTCAACTCACATCGCTGTTCTTAACTCTTTTTCTTTTCTTTTTTCGCGTGGATTGCGACATCCGCTAGATGATTTTCAGCCGTTTTTATGCGCGAAGTGCACATACACAGCTTGTTAGCTTATATGGGTGGTATTTGAGTCCACACCTGTTCGAAAATGACTTATTGGACTCAAATAGTTTACTGCTTGCAGAGATAGCTTGTATAGTAGAGAAGGAAGACATAAGTTTAAAACACAAAAGGAGAGTGTGGCTCCGAAAATGGTCATCACGTGGTACAGAAAGGGCATATACAAGTAGCTCGAGGAAGAGGAATCTTCGTTTAATATTTTCGAAAGTCGAAGCATCTGTTTCATTTCTTACATCATACTGCACCCAAAAACACTAAAAGAAACGCAGTGTTACGAGTTGCCATCACATCTAGTGAAAAATTGGTTTATTTAAAGTTAAGTTTCTTTGTTAGTCCTGTGCTAATTTTTGTGGAATAATCATATCTCTGCCAATACCTTTCCCTTCAAGATTTGTAAGTTTTATTTCTTTCTTCCATTTGGCTTTTAATAGTGCAAGTGCCTTATCTGTACTGGAGTTATTTAGAGAAACTACTTAAGTATTTAGCACTGAAGCCTGCAAAACTGATTCACGTATAATCCAAAAGGCTACCTAGCAATAAATAAGCCTGCCACAAACACACATTTAAACAACAACTTGCAGTGTCTGAAGGCTTCAAGCCCTTTACGATTCGCTACAAATGCTAGACAATATACATACCAATTCCACATAATAATCAATCTCATTCTATCCACATACAGGGTCATTACAAATGATTGAAGCGATTTCATAAATTCACTGTAGCTCCATTCATTGACATATGGTCACGACACACTACAGATACGTAGAAAAACTCATAAAGTTTTGTTCGGCTGAAGCCGCACTTTGGGTTTCTGCCGCCAGAGCGCTCGAGAGCGCAGTGAGACAAAATGGCGACAGGACCGAGAAAGCATATGTCGTGCTTGAAATGCACTCACATCAGTCATAACAGTGCAACGACACTTCAGGACGAAGTTCAACAAAGATCCACCAACTGCTAACTCCATTCGGCGATGGTATGCGTAGTTTAAAGCTTCTGGATGCCTCTGTAAGGGGAAATCAACGGGTCGGCCTACAGTGAGCGAAGAAACGGTTGAACGCGTGCGGGCAAGTTTCATGCGTAGCCCGCGGAAGTCGACGAATAAAACAAGCACGGAGCTAAACGTACCACAGCCGACGGTTTGGAAAATCTTACGGAAAAGGCTAAAGCAGAAGCATTTCTTAAACAGGAGATGGAAAACCGATGGATCGGTCGTGGTGGAGATCATGATCAACAATTCATGTCATGGCCTCCACGCTCTCCCGACTTAACCCCATGCGATTTCTTTCTGTGGGGTTATGTGAAAGATTCAGTGTTTAAACCTCCTCTACCAAGAAACGTGCCACAACTGCGAGCTCGCATCAACGATGCTTTCGAACTCATTGATGGGGACATGCTGCGCCGAGTGTGGGAGGAACTTGATTATCGGCTTGATGTCCGCCGAATCACTAAAGGGGCACATATCGAACATTTGTGAATGCCTAAAAAAACTTTTTGAGTTTTTGTATGTGTGTGCAAAGCATTGTGAAAATATCTCAAATAATAAAGTTATTGTAGAGCTGTGAAATCGCTTCAATCATTTGTAATAACCCTATACTTTCCTCACTTCAATTTGCAGCCATACTGCATGCAGTTCATCGTAAAATATTAAATACCGTACCGGTATCTATAAAAATCTACTGGAGACCAAGTAATTTACTACGACCATGTCATACAATTCAGCGTGCTGCCTCAATGTTTCGATAAGTCTTTCGTCATTTATTAAATTTTAACAAAGGAAATAACAAAACAATTTTGTACCAAACAACGAACGAAAAACAACTGATATTAGCGACTAAAACCTGAACCAAACGAAACATGTGTGAATTGCCCTTTAAGCGAACAAGCAATCGGGGACAAATCGTTTGTGTTAACCACCATTTACTTGTATCTATGAACTGGTTATCGCCACATAGGTTTCACTCGATACAACATTAGTTTTAGCCCAATGCAAAGTTGCGAGAGTATTGATTTTGACGAAGCAAGCAAAACGGTGAAAGAAAGGAAGACTTTGGGCCCAGTTATCTGTGCGCAAGTGTGAAGCGCTTGGAGACAGTTCACTTCACACTGCATTGCTGCTACAGCCTTCCTTGGCATTGTTCGGAAGCTTTGGACATGTATCAGTTGACACTTTTCGCTGCTTTCTTAATGCAGTATGATGAGCAATTTTAAAGCAAACTAGCAGCTTAACCTGAAAGAACGTTAGTATTTATATTCTGGTCTTAGCAACCGGGGACATTTACGATGTAATTGTTCCGCATTTGAATAACTGCTACAGCTGAGACATTTCCTCATGTCTACAGTGACGTATGCAAAGCACTTCTAGAACTTCTAGAACTTCATTGAATAATGTGTAAAGAACATAATATCAAATTATTTCTTACACGTATGTCTGAAAGAAAAGACACTGTTGACGATCCACGGCTATATGAAATACTTCGAAATTAATTCACTGACTGCAAATTCCTTGACATCAGGTGTAACAGATATAGATGTGCTACCCAACAGTGGCTTATGAAAATTTATGCCACACCGGGACTCGAACCCAGATTTCCCACTTATCGCGAGCAGTAGCCTTAACCTTTCCTTTTCCTAACGTAACTTATGTCAGAAATGTAACTATGTAAGAGTTCCACATCAGTGTGCAATTAGCATTAGTAACAACAAACAATAAATGAAATTACGAACGCTTTCCTGGTGAAAGAAACAAAATGGCATCTGAACACCAACATGTGACTAGATGCACTCAGAATCATGGGTGTTTCGGGAACATCATCTCGAAGAGTATTGCATTTGCCACTGCACTGACCCAAGTTCTGGTACTTCATAGTCACACTGACGTCGTCATCTCACTGTTTACACGCAGCTCCTGTGGGGTGGGGGCGGGGTCCAAGAAGACACTACCAAAAAATTAGTATAGTATTGGCAGTATCTCTAACAGTGCGTGATAAGGGTAAGATCATCTCCAAAAATATTGAGAGGCATTTTAGCCACTTCACTGCACTGGTCTTCATACTTGGGAAATAAGTCTCATCCAGCAACACCAGTGACTTCGGGGCAGTGGCATGGGGCCCATATCTAGAAGAAAGGCAAGCATTTTTCCAATCACCTGTAACATTTCTGGAGAAGATCCCCTCTCTAGTCGATGTTCATCCATGTCAAGCGTATGACACTGGCGCAAAGCGGTGAATCTGTCATGTGAATGGCATGTAGGCGAAGTTATGTATTTTCTGTATACCGGGTAACACGAGCTTTTGTGTTGAAGAGGGTATGGTTCACAGAATGGCAGACCACGAACCAGAGGACCATAATGGATACCTGGTTTCCACTACATTCCAGGCATGATCTCTTATCTTTAAACGATTAACGTAACATTATTCGATGAAGAAAGTCCGACATGTGAGAGTGAGGTGGAAAAACAGTTCATCCGCGACGGTACTTGTTATTCCACTCTGGTGGCAGGTCCACTATTTAATCATCGTACTTACATGAAGGGCTGCTACTACTGCAAGGACTGAAGTAGTTCGAGGCCACCATGTGGAGGAGGAAAAGTTAGTACGTCTGTCTCATAGCAGACTGATGCTAAGACACACGTTCAGAAAGTAGCCAGACGCAGCCTGCAGTATCTGTGCCTTCAACTTTGCCATCGGTAAGATCTGTCTTAAATGAGGTACCGGTTTGGGTTTGACAAAACCAACCGCTTGTATCGCGTCTAATGCGACTGCCAAGAACGTACGTGTGGGCCACTTGAAGGAGGAATTTATAGTTAACTGAGACCGTTCGCTGTACGTCGCTTGTGAAGGTGATCTCAAACATTTGAGCTTGCCCAGTAATGGAACTGGGGCCACACTCCCTGCCACAAGATGTCTACCAACGACTGTACAACCAGACTTCGTCAGGTTTACATGGCCACCTCGACCAGTCCCACATCGGGTGGTCCATTCCAGCACCACTAGCACTCCATCCCCTCGTCACACCAACAACAGGTCATCAGTGTGTACATGACAGAAGAAAGCATGCCCTCTCATTGTGATCCCAGTCAGCCAGCTCCGCAAACCCCGGAACAGTGGCTCAAGGGCGATGGCATCAAGAGGCACGGACAGTGGGCATCCCTAGCAGGCCATCTACATGACAGTAACAGGGCACACACGTGGCTATTGAACACCATCGGAATGTGGGACCTCGGAGGAATTGCAAGACTATGTCCACCGCCACAAAGGTACCACAAATACAGCACGGCTATACTATCACGATAATCGGTCGTGTGAAACCCAGTTCGCGCAATTCGTCCACTAGACTCAGCGGGCCATAGACACGGGTTCACAGGTAGTTGCCGCGTTTCTTGACTTCCTCAAGGCGTTCGATACAGTTCCCCACAGTCGTTTAATGAACAAAGTAAGAGCATATTGACTATCAGACCAAGTGTGTGATTGGATTGAAGAGTTGGTAGATAACAAAACGCAGCATGACATTCTCAATGGAGAGAAGTCTTCCGAAGTAAGAGTGATTTCAGGTGTGCCGCAGGGGAGTGTCGTAGGACCGTTGCTATTCACAATATACATAAATGACCTTGTGGATGACATCGGAAGTTCACTGAGGCTTTTTGCAGATGATGCTGTGGTGTATCGAGAGGTTGTAACAATGGAAAATTGTACTGAAATGCAGGAGTAGCTGCAGCGAATTGACGCATGGTTCAGGAAATGGCAATTGACTCTCAATGTAGACAAGTGTAATGTGCTGCGAATACATAGAAAGATAGATCCCTTATCATTTAGCTACAAAATAGCAGGTCAGCAACTGGAAGCAGTTAATTCCATAAATTATCTGGGAGTAGGCATTAGGAGTGATTTAAAATGGAATGATCATATAAAGATGATCGTCGGTAAAGCAGATTCCACACTATGATTCGTTGGAAGAATCCCAAGGAAATGCAATCCGAAAACAAAGCCAGTAGGTTACAGTACGCTTGTTTGCCCACTGCTTGAATACTGCTCAGCAGTGTGAGATCCGTACCAGATAGGGTTGATAGAAAAGAGAGAGAAGATCCAACAGAGAGCAGCGCGCTTCGTTACAGGATCATTTAGTAATCGCGAAAGCGTTACGGAGATGATAGATAAACTCCAGTGGAAGACTCTGCAGGAGAGACGCTCAGTAGCTCGGTACGGGCTTTTGTTAGAGTTTCGAGAACCTACCTTCACCGAAGAGTCAAGCGGTATATTGCTCCCTCCTACGTATATCTCGCGAAGAGACCACGAGGATAAAATCAGAGAGATTAGAGCCTACACAGAAGCATACCGACAATCCTTTCCACGAACAATGCGAGACTGGAACAGAAGGGAGAACCGATACAGGTACTCAAGGTACCCTCCGCCACACACCGTCAGGTGGCTTGCGGAGTATGGATGTAGATGTAGATCGCTGAGTGCCATCTCAATGTTTCTTTCATCGCAAAAGCGCGTTTGAATCTCAGAGATGACTTTAGGGAGGATGCGCCAAAGGTGGATGGGAAGAACCTGGGTGAAAATCTTGACGCCAGAATTTACATGGACAACGGCCGATAATGTCCAATTCCCCAACCCCTAGATGGCTTGAGAACCGGGACAAGCACACGCTGTTAAGACCCACTACGGCAAGAAAGGAAGAATGAATTGATTGTTGGTGTTAATAGCGATCATCATCCTTTACCTCCTCCACATTACTGCAGATGTCATGTCACTGAGCACATTTGTTCTGTGCATACAGTACACGTGAGTCGCCTAGAAGTTTCCACTGCACTGTGTGGAATATGAAGGTTCTGTTATAGTTGACTAACCTGCTGTCTTCAAGTTGATGTCCCCAGTGCAGAAAACAGCACGCAAATCGTAGGTTCTGTATCTTGAGGCAGAAACTGACTTATTGCGAGGTTCTGTTCTGAAATAATGTATCACGTCTTTGGGATGCCACTCGTGTATTTTAATATAGCCACACGAGAAGAATACATGATCTTAACACAACACTTTCTGATACAGCAAAGTACATGATCAAACACAATGTTTACGAAAATGCATCTTTACACTATTTGTGGCACGTGTCTGTGCCTCATGACTACCGGAGTGAATCTTTTAATACTGAATACTGGCAAGCACATCCTACAACAGACAACATGTCTGTCCTTCTCGACTGCCTAATCCAGAGTGACGAACAGCCCGAAACACTTCGCGCACCATACCAGAAATGGCGTGACCCGAACGCTTCCGAAGTGCTTCGTCTGCAATTTCGTCAGTCTTTTGTTTTTGATTTAAATTCTTTTTAATAATTCTGAAATGACTGATTGATAGTCAGCTGTTGAGAGATATTTATATTAAAAAGTGAAGTAATTCCAATGAGTAACTAATAATAATAACTATACTTTAACGTTTTGGCGCCCTTGCTCCGAACACAGCAGCCAATCACAGAGCAGTAGCATTATGCAGACAGTCTTTCTCATGGCAATCTTACCGAATCTAACATCTGTCACAGGTACCTTACACGACATTTCGTCATCTATATACTTCTTGCATCTCCACTGCTCTGTGAACAGCTTCTTGGAGCCTAATATGATGGCTGACTAAGCCAGAAATACTACACCACGTCCTGCCTTTTGTAACGTCAACGGGGCTATCATAAATAGCCATAATTCAGTGTGATTGTTGTCTTTGAATGAGAGTGTCATTCCTGTGCCTCTCATTGTGTGATTCTTTCAGTTACACTCTGTACTATACTGTAGAAGTTCCTTCCGTGTATGATCCAAGCTTCATCGGGGTAGGTGCCTTTTCGGTGACACCATTATATATACTTGTTTAATTTCAAAGAAATTTTTTGTTCTGTTATATTTTAGTAAAAGTAAATAAAAATCTTGTGCTTCTTCACTACGTTCCCGTAAGATGGAAGCATGTAATGTGTTTATAGTCTTTTTCACGTCCGTTCTTGTTTCAGCAAGTTTCCACCACTCATTTCTTTTGGTAAAACATTGTGCTGTTGTTCTCACAATCACCTATAACACCTATATTCTGCTGCCGGAACAGTATATTCCTTTCAGATCCCTGCATCGCTCCCACAAATTCGTGCCAACAAGGGAAGTTCACTCCCGAAACAGACGGATCAAATGGTTCAAATGGCTCTGAGCACTATGCGACTTAACTTCTGAGGACATCAGTCGCCTAGAACTTAGAACTAATTAAACCTAACTAACCTAAGGACATCACACACATCCCTGCCCGAGGCAGGATTCGAACCTGCAACCGTAACAATCGCTCGGTTCCAGACTGTAGCGCCTAGAACCGCACGGCCACATCGGCTGGCCAGACGGATCATCTCTACTGCTAGCGCCAAAGCGCAGAAGCTGCGAACTTTCTTCCCTGAAAGACGGACAACCAGCGGAACATGAGCTAACACCTGCGAATGCGAACCCAACGCGACCGAACAGTTTGCCCTGGCGCTTGCCTACCGTTTATAACAGAGAAACTTCTCTTTTGCTGATACGCGTTCGTCAGCATTAGCTCATGTGTAGACTGATAGGAGAAACCAGCGAACTAATTGAAGAACGCGAGGATTTTCGATACACATTTTTCATTTATCGTCACCTCCAACTCATTAATAAAATTACTGGAAGATGCAACCAATCCAATAAGACTGTACACAGAGTTTTTCAATGAATGTTATACAAAATGTCAGATCACGGAAGATGGCAGAAGGCTAGTGTATCATTATTAAATGAGAAACGCTGATGCGGAAACGAGAGAGTAGAAAGTAATGAAGCTGAATTAAATTCTTCAGGCTTTCCCGGCAACCAGTTGACATCTTGAGGTGTCGCGTGTGCTTCCGGGTATCAGCGTCGCCCATGCATAACATTTCGACAACATGACTCGTTGTCTTCGTCAGGTGCTACTAAGATTGCTAGCCGAATGGAATGTGTCCAGTATGTATCTGCACTGCGTACCCCCCTCCGTGATCGGCTCTGGGCATTCTGCCCGTACTCCGTTCCCGCTGGAATCTTTCCGAGTGGTTTCGTCATCGGTAAGTGCGCCTGCCCACGGACTGGTGTTTCGCTTCCGGCCCGGTGCGCCTCCATGGTCGGTTATAGGTGCTCCGTCTGCGATCCGTTCCCATTAGAGACTTGACGAGACGTTCGCTACGCAAGACTCGCGCACAGTTACAGCCCGATGTGCCTACAGCCAGCCCTTTATGAGGTTTTCGAAAGGGTTTGCGCAGACACATGAAGGATGACCGCCGCCTCCTGGATGAGCAGGTCGTTCTCTGAAGGAGACACTCAACCCAACAACAGCTGCTTGGATTGGTTGAGCAGCAACAGGAGCGCTTTGCCATAGAGAGTACATTGGTGTGATACTTCTCGATGTGACCAAAGCATTTTTGGGCGTGAGGCATAACGGCCTCCGGTACAAGCTTCTCGTACTGAGGTTACGAGTGTCACACAAGAAGAATCTGGGCGGTAGTGACGCAGGGGTCCGTTCTCGGTCGTCTGGTAGGGGACATACCGAAAACTGCCAGAGTTCGGCTAGCGTTTTACGCAGACGAGACTGCGCTCTTTGCGTGCAGTCTCAGCGCGCACATAATGAGGCGACGTCTGCAAGAAGCATGCGGTAACCTTGGACCTTGTGCGACCAAACTGCATCTCAAGATGAACAACCAAACTGCATCTCAAGATGAACACGGACCGAAGCAAAGTCTGGTCATCACCAAGAGAAAGCTTCCTGCCCCATCCCTTTGTCAGGAACCTGGAAATACCTCGGCGTGACCCTAGATCGGCACGTGACCTGAGGACCTCATGTTCGCGAAATAAGAGGAAAAGCGTTGGGTCGCCTAGTCGCGCTTTACCCAATCTTACACCCAACAACGATACTGTCAACCTGATGTGGATCAACAATGTACCTGACACTTATCAGGCCCTTTATAGAGTACGCTTCTGTGGTCTGGGGCAATGCCGCCAACATTGGCATGATAAACTTCAGGAAGCGCAGAACAAGGCTCTCGGTCTTGCCCTGCACCTGCCCAGACGCCTCTCCAGTAGGGAGTTTCACGAGCAGGCTGTTTTAAAGGACCGCATAAAACAGGCCACTCGCCAATTCTATGAAGAGAGGAAGAGGTCTGAAAACCCGCTAATAGTCAATCTGGGCAACCAGATACATTGACACGTGACCACAATGTAGCCGTACCTATTGCGTGAATGAAAGGATGCAGTAAAGAGCAGTGGTGTAACAAGAATGGCACGTAGAGGAGAGACACACAGGAAAGAGCAGAATTGAATCCTACCGAAAAGAGTAACTAAGGAACGAGATCTAGGGATCTCCAAAAATCAGGTGGTCCCCGATCCAGTGCGCCTGGCCTCGAGCTGGCGTTCCGTTTACGGTTCCGTGCGCCTGACCGCAGATTCATTTCCAATAATATACGAGACAGAAAGCCGCTACTTTGGCACTTCACGACAGAAAGTATGTCATATATCAAAACACATACCTCAAAAACAAGAGGAAAATGTGATTTAGAGTCTAGTCACGATCAGAGCGCCTGTTGACAGCAGGACTGCTTCTGCATTTCAGTACATGAATTTGCTGCGTTAAGTTCCTCATTGTTTTCCATTTTACCTCGATACGTCCCTTAGTAGTTTTCTTCCTCTGCTTCAGTTAACGGGGCTACCTGCATGGCTACATCTGTACCATTTTTTCGCAGTTACAGGAGTGACAACTAATTCCACATTACAGGACCGGTATTAGTTGGTCTTCACCAAATTCCACTGTGCTCGTCCCCTTGCTGTTCATACCTGCTCTAATCATCAACCTTTTGGAACACGAGCTTTCCTTTGTGAAGATGACACAGCAGCCGGAACTCTAAGGAGTACTTTTCTGGAGGTTCATACGAAATTCCCAACAGCCTTCGAAGATACAACAAATTCCTACGACAATAACTTCCCGAAAAACTACATCGAGTAAAGAACGATCAGGCGGTCAGTTTCAAACATCACTGTGACAACATGAAGCTCAAAGTCTGCAGCCTCAACAGTGCAATATACGATACCTATCAGGGGCACATGGGGCGCACATGCGTATGTCCTTCATACACGGCTCTGTTTCCCCACGACAGAACACACGACCACCGGTTTGGTAGAACTCCGCATACAACACGAGGACTGACACGGCTATTAATGAGACAAGCAAGGCTGTAAAAAGCTGCCCACGATCGACATACACATGGCAGCATACAGTTGCAGTACCGAAAACTTGACGCAATGTCTGAATGAGTCGACGCTCTGCAGATACCTTGCAAGGCTTAGTCAGGTTGGGCACAGACGCAGATGCTACTGACATGTCATAATCAAGTCCTGAAGTGCTAAATAGCACAACGACTTTGTCAGTATTCTTTCGAAGATCTACATCAACTGGTCAAGTTCCGCTAAAACCGACTCGCCACAGCCCCAAGGACGGGCCGTAGCGTATTGGGTGGTGAAACGTGCGTCTCTTGTATTGGTTAGCTGTGCAAGGCGGTTTATAGCGCTTGCCGAGGGTACGTCTCGTAGCAGGCAGACAAATCGTAACGAAAAGGGAGAAAGCTTTTCCGCTCTGTCAGGTAAGGATCCAGTCGTCTCCCAGCCAACCATAATTTCACACATCTCTTTCTCTCGTTTCGCAAATCCGAGAATGTGACGTGTCGCTGTACCATCTAGTGCACTGTATCTTAGGTCATGAGCGAAGGACTAGTGGAGCGGAAAATAGAGTCACAAAACCGCGATGTATACCGTGCGAGGTGGCGCAGTGGTTAGCACACTGATCTCGCATTCAGTAGGACGACGGTTCAATCCCGCGTCCGGCCATCCTGATTTAGGTTTTCACTGATTTTCCTAAATCACTCCACCCAAATGCCGGGATGGTTTGCTTTGAAAGGGCACGGCGATCTTACTTCCCGGTCCATCCCTAATCCGATGAGACCGATGACCTCCCCTGAAACAACCCAACCAGCGACGTACACCACCTGACGTAAATAATGAAGCACGTAGAACAGGGGAGGAAAACGATGGTACATCACGTTATTTAGTTGATTGTAGACTAGTGTCAATATCAGGCCATTTAGACATTGCTCTCCCTCTGGTGTGGTTTCATGCAGTGGTTCGATTCAGTAGAGTGTGATAAAGTCATTTACTGTTTAATATGTCGAAAATTGAACGATAACAAATGTCGTGGTGAATTTCTAAGCTACGGTTTAATTAATATTCCTTACGGTAAATATAGTTCTAGTTCCAGCTTAACTGACAACATGGTAGTCAAACCTACTAACGATGCTGGTACACATTGCCTTTTCTCTCTACCCACAGGCATTAAGCCTTATGCCCTCCTTTAATACTATCTGATGAGATCTTGACACCAGTTTAAGCTAAGTTTAATATTTATGCAATATGGTTTAAAGTATTCTTCCATAGGAAGACAACTCTGACCTAGACGCTCTAAAGGATCTTTTTTAATGAAAACTATAGCGTTTCCCGCGTAGTCACGCTATATACAATGTAACCTTTGAGATATTATCCCTATGACAGGTTATTTTGCAGACTATATTTTGTAAATTCTTGACGTATGTCGGTCAATAGCACGTAAGTGGGATGACGGGGGCATTGTACGCCCTGACACAACGTACTTTAAATATTAGGTCCATATTGCTTGGTAGTCTATGTGAGAATTCCACCACGCTCACAATAATCCTCGTCCTAAATAGTTAATAGCCTTACAGGCAATATCCTAAATAGGTAATATCTGATACACTAGAGTGTGTATTTCGACAGTTAGGGTAACTTAACATAATTAAATGCATAGGTGTCTTTAACTCACTGCTAACTAATAATTAACATTTTCCCTTAAGAGTTTTGTTCCACGTCATCCTTGTGACTACATGTACTGGACGGTCTTACATATTATATTTATAGTTAGTGTATGTCTGGTTAAGTTATTACAGGCTTCCCAAACACAACTTGACCATCTATGCATCAAGTCATAAATGATGCCCTAAGCTTCACACACCCAGTTAATCACAAATGCGCACTAATGT